>NC_063052.1:34427451-34727451 GCF_018812025.1 Megalobrama amblycephala | reverse complement strand
CTCCTCCTGACTTTGCTCAAATGAGGGAGGCCGCTCATTTAAAAACTTGAAACGGGGGCTCCCACTTCTAATTTTTAATCATCCATCCACCTTAGGGATTATTAATTGTTTGGGTGGAGAAGCTAGCCGGAGGAGCACTTTCTAGAAATAAAGGAGCAAAATAACAAGTTGGACATGCTTTAATGCTATCCATAAATGCTTTCAGCGCTATCAGAGATGAGCTATATTGTCTAATCATGTCATCATTTATGATAGTGGGGTTGAAACATCCCATTATTTTCCTGAGGGAAAGTTAATTAAAAGAAAAGGATGTCCTTGGCACCCCGGTGGTTGTCGTTCCCAGAACCACTAATTGCCTCTGAATGTAAATATTTAATGTTGAACAGCTCATAAAATGGTATGACAACAACAATGTTGAACACTGCATCATGGCCTCAAGTGCTTCATGATGTCTGTTCTTTGTCTCCACAAATCCTTGTATACTCTTGTTCTGAAATGTTGCTCTTGCCCTCCTGCTCACCCTATTCTTCCTCATTTTCTGTGTTTTTTTATACAGATGCTTTTTAATGTTTTCCTTTTCCTTTAGTGTTTAAAGGTGCCCTAGAATCAAAAATTAAATTTACCTTGGCATAGTTGAATAACAAGAGTTCAGTACATGGAAAAGACATAGGCTACATTGAGTTTCAAACTTCATTGCTTCCTCCTTCGTATGTAAATCTAATTTGTTTATAAGACCTCTGAAGAACAGGCGAATCTCAACATAACACCGACTGTTACGTAACAGTCGGGATCATTCATATGTATGACCCCAATATTTGCATATGCCAGCCCATGTTCAAGGAATTAGACAAGGGCAGCCAGTATTAACGTCTGGATCTGTGCACAGCTGAATCATCAGACTAGGTAAGCAAGCAAGAACAATAGCAAAAAATGGCAGATGGAGCGATAATAACTGACATGATCCATGATTACATGATATTTTTAGTGATATTTGTGAATTGTCTTTCTAAATGTTTCGTTAACCTGTGCTAATGTACTGTTAAATGTGGTTAAAGTTACCATTGTTTCTTACTGTATTCACAGAGACAAGAGAGCCGTCGCTATTTTCATTTTTTTAAACACTTGCATTCTGTATAATGCATAAACACAACTTCATTCTTTATAAATCTCTCCAACAGTGTGTAATGTTAGCTTTAGCCTGTTAGCAACGGAACACTATCAAACTCAGCGGTTTCTCAAATGTAAACACCCAAATAAATACTATACTCACATGATCCGTAGCATGCATGCAGTATGCATGACGAACATCTTGTAAAGGTCCATTTGAGGGTTATATTAGCTGTGTGGACTTTGTAAATGCACTGTATTATAGTCGAGAGCTCGGGGGGCAGGGAGCGCGCGATTTAAAGGGGCCGCAGCCTGAATCGGTGCATAGTTAATGATGCCCCAAAATAGGCAGTTAAAAAAATTAATTTAAAAAAATCTATGGGTTTTTTTGAGCTGAAACTTCACAGACACATTCAGGGGACACCTTAGACTTATATTACATCTTGTAAAAACTGGTTCTAGGGCACCTTTAATGTATCTGTTTGTACGTGTATGTTGTCTGCAAAGTTACAAAGCTCATAGTCTTCCACAAAGCAATGTATCTAACAGAGCATCTAACAGAGAACTCTGATCCAGAACTACCTAAAATGCCTAGAGTCCAAATATTACTTCCTCAAACATCCACATAAAATGTGAAATTTTATCCATCCAAAGGCATACGCAAAAAAAAAGAAGCGTGGTTTCAGTGAATTGAAGTGTTGTCATTATATCGCAGAGACACTGTGTTGTTTGGATGTGAAAGTAAAAATGTAGGTAAAAAGTAAAAAGATTAAGATTTATATACAAAGCGGTTTCTGGGCAGTACAACCCAAAAGTTTGCTTGTGCACAGCGCATTTTACAGATGACAGCTTCCTGAACCTGGGAGAACAATGCAGGCTATATACAAAGACTACTTACCACTCTGAAACATCATGCAAGTCATGCTTGCAAAGTTGGTTTTGATCGATCGACTTGATCATACGCATTTTCATAATCCGACCCGGGCTCAAACTGATACGGTAAAACCAATGACATTATTATTAACTATATGTTTACAAATGCTTTAGAAGCCTTGGAAGCTGAAGCTTGTGATTATGGTAAGGGGTATTACATTTCTGACGCATGCTTGAGGTGTTTGGCCAATCACAACGCACTGGGTCAGCTGGCCAATCAGAGCACTCTGAGCATTTTGGAAGGAGGAACAGAAGTTTCTGACAGACTGGGAATAGAAGAGCTGCAATAAAGTACAGCATGTGACAAATGTGTTTTTTTAAACATTAAAGCATGTTAAACAAAATAATGAACTTGTAAAATAGTATCATATGAACCCTTTAATGATACTGTGATTTTGAGATTCACTTATGGAGGTGTGGGTATGTGAAAAACATTACTGAAATATGGTGGTAATTATGTAAGAAATTTTGGTTTACTTGGTCTTTATACATTTTTAGAGAGGTTTAAAGGGGATTCATGTGTTTTGAGAGAACATTAGTTCATTTTATATCACAATGTTTGTGTTTTTTAATTGGAAAAAGTAATTTTGTAGATGGTTTCAATACTACTATGGCAGGGATGGTCTAATTGTACATGTATAAATGGGAGAAATAGTAATGCATTGACTTATGAAGCATTGACTTAAATATGTTACTGTTTTTACAAACAGTTACATATAGATTTCAATCTATTAACTGTAGGTGTTGAATGACTGGAAATAGCTATTTTATGAATATGGCCTCCAAGCGAACAGATTTGTTTTAAAGGGACTTTGATTGAACTTTGTGTTTTT
This sequence comes from Megalobrama amblycephala, assembly GCF_018812025.1. NCBI lineage: Eukaryota > Metazoa > Chordata > Actinopteri > Cypriniformes > Xenocyprididae > Megalobrama > Megalobrama amblycephala. The sequence continues at coordinate 34,724,578 of NC_063052.1, read as the reverse complement.
GACATAGCCTTGTGTGTATTTGACCGTTTAAACACAGTAAGACATGAAAGAGAAGTTAGTTTAATACTCACAAGGCGTGCCATCTGACAGCTAGCATTCTGTGCGTGTTCTTTAGATGTGCGCACAATTTACTTTTTTTCCCTGCATGTCATGTGAGGGGCTCCGTATGATATAACTTTAAAATGTATGCAGATAATAAATTTTCAAACTGCCCCTTTAAACTGTGACGAGATTTCTCGTCGAGGCGAAAAGTAGTCTCGTGATGTTGCCATGACAGAGTGTTAGGATGATTAGGAAAGAATATGCCACCGCTACGTTTACATTATGCCTCCACTCTCGTTTTGCTTTGTATTTAAATAAAAAAAAACATTTAATTCAGTTGGATAACGGTCGCCGCCGCTCCATATTTACAGAGTACGTGCGACCGTTTAAAAGTGAAAGTAAACGCGCGCGCGCATTCAAACGTGATTTCAATACCCCGCATTTTGAAAGCGGCGCACTGATGAATACAGATATCTCTCAATATGAAAGCTATTTTAGGCTGGGCAGTGTAGTTGTAACCATCTCTCAGCTCTGTATCAAAGAAAAATTTGGTCTTATTTGATCTTTGAATATTGAGAGAGTGCGATTATGGTTGCACTTATTGTAAAGTGTTACCATAAAAATGAATAACAGTTTTCTCTTCTTCTTATTTACTAGTACAAACAATAAGGTTTCATTTGTTAACATTAGTTAATGCACTGTGAACTATCATGAACTAACAATGAATGACTATTTTTATCAACTAACAAAGATTAATAAATACTGTAGCAAATATATTGCTTGTTGATCAGATTGTGGAGAGGAGTTCAGTTAGGAGGTCAAAAGCTGTAGAAGCTCATAATTCATGTACAGTAAGATCTGAAGAGACTGAAATCATACAGGAGGGAAGTCAGTCAGTTGAGTTAGTGGCAAAACCTTTTACATTACTTGAGTATTGTTGTCTTTTACTGCATATGATAATTCAGTCTCAGAAAGTAGAACTGAAATGACATTCATTACAAAATGATTAGTTAAAACATTTCAAATACACCTGCAGAATATTTTTTCTAGTCATGTATTTCGCCTTCTTGTCTCATCTCGTGAACTCAATCTCGAGTCTCGTCTCGTCTCGTGAGATACTGGTCTCGTCACACCCCTACTTGTTAGTATTTGGTTTGCAAGAGTATCCAATGCTTGCAGGAGCTGTAAATGAAGTGCTATCCTGGAAAGGAGGCAGGGAGCAGCAGCTCATTTGCATTTAAAGACACATGAATTGATTGCACATTATATTATTTTGAACATTCTTATCATGCATAATATTATATTACGCTTAATAAATCTGTGTGTAATATAATGTCCGCTTTAAACAGTGCTCTTTTAGCAGTGGTTTTCACCACTCTGCACATTTTGTTTGTCTCTCTTATCTAACACAGTTGTTCATGGAGCCCTCACTTAATGAGCTGATGATATGTATCAGGAGTGTTAAATAAGGGGGACATACAGGTTTTCATAATGAACTGTTTAGTTATCAGTGCTTTATTGTACATTTAAATGCACTCATTGCTTTATTCTCATCTCTGCTTCCTCCTCTATTCTGTAGGTTATATATTTATCTAGAATAAATTGTTAAAAATGTCAGTGCTTGCTTGCACCTTATTGTTTTATGGGTATACTGTTGAAGAGGTATTTAGTTTTGAAATGCCATTAATTTTTTAAAAAGTTGTCAGAGCTCTGGCGCAGTGAGTAGGGCGCAGTTTGAATGCCGATCTGTTCCAAAGCTCATCTGTAAAATTAAGATAATACAAGATAAAAACAGCCAGTTAATATAAGAGCATCTGCAACAGAGGACAGTTAGCTGCATGAGCCCTGTGTTTATTTTTAGCTTCTCTCATAATAGGCAAAGCATCTGGAGGGGGTTTGTTTGCAGGAAAGTGCATGGCACAAGTAGCCTTGGGCCGACAATTTGTGAAGGTGACAAGGAAAAGGTCTGGAGAGAAACAGTGGTTGAGAGTGAAGAAGTACGGTGAAGTCACTATTGTTTTGTGTTGGGACAGATGATGCCTCCTTTCACAACTGGAGATGATGGTCACGAGCACAAGCCTGAGGCACCGACTAAAGATGCACATTCTGTCTGCACGGACTGCAGACCTATGCTGAAACATGAGCAGGGTCTAAATCTATCTGTTGAGGTCACTGATAAACATTCTTTTGTGATGTCTCTTCTTGATCAGATACTCTATTTATTTTATTTTCACTGAAACCTTTGCATGAAGACTAAATCAGCATATTTAAAGGTGCCCTCGAATGAAAAATTGAATTTATCTTGGCATAGTTAAATAACAGGAGTTCAGTACATGGAAATGACATACAGTGAGTCTCAAACTCCATTGTTTCCTCCTTTTTATATAAATCTCATTTGTTTAAAAGACCTCCGAAGAACAGGCGAATCTCAACATAACACCGACTGTTACGTAACAGTGTGTGGTGTACGCCCCCAATATTTGCATATGCCAGCCCACGTTTCCAACATTATAAAAGGCATTAGACAAGGGCAGCCAGTATTAATGTCTGGATGTGCACAACCAAATCATCAGACTAGGTAGCAAGCAAGAACAATAGCGAAAAATGGCAGATGGAGCAATAATAACTGACATGATCCATGATAACATGATATTTTTAGTGATATTTGTAAACTGTCTTTCTAAATGTTTCGTTAGCATGTTGCTAATGTACTGTTAAATGTGGTTAAAGTTACCATCGGTTATTACTGTATTCACGGAGACAAGAGAGCAGACATCCCAAGTCTCCCGGAAGTTCCGGGAGTCTCCCGCATATTGATAGCGGCTCCCTGATGCCCGCAAATTAGTTAAAATCTCCCGGAATCTAGAGCGAGCGAGCAAGAGCGCGCATAGAGACTGTGTTTCAAACCAGCGCGCGCACGGCAGAGAGGGATAGGGAGCGAGAGAGAGACCTTGCGTGTGTGTGCGAAGCGCATGTATGACAGAGAGCATCCCGAATGTCCTTTTTCGGCAAATCAACCAATCAATTATCAGTGAGGTGAGTTGACAAGTTTCATTTCATGTGCATATTATTCAGGCAAGTTGCCAAGGCTACATGAAAACAACAAACTCCTTAGACCTGTTTAAAGTTGCAATGGAAAATAAATAAAAGCAGTTTACATAAATAGTATAAGCAGCTTATATAAATAGTAAAAGTAATATACATATTTAAACATAATTAACGAATAATTGCATATGCCTATAGCTTATAGCTCCTTCCTCTTTTTTTTTTTTTTTTTTTTTGGGGGGGGGTACCTCCCTGAAATGACTTTTTGCAGGTTGGGATGTCTGAGAGAGCCGTCGCTATTTTCATTTTTAAACACTTGCAGTCTGTATAATGCATAAACACAACTTCATTCTTTATAAATCTCTCCAACAGAGTAGCATTAGCCGTTAGCCACAGAGCACTATCAAACTCATTCAAAATCAGAAGTAAACAATATAACAGTATACAATACTCACATAATCTGACGCATGCATGACGAACACTTTGTAAAGATCCATTTTGAGGGTTATATTAGCTGTGTAAACTTTGTTAAGGCACTGTTCAAGGCAAGCGCAAGCTCTGTGGGCGTGGACCACGGGATTTAAAGGGGCCGCAGCATAAAATCGGCGTGTTTATAATGATGCCCCAAAATAGGCAGTTAAAAAAATTAATAAAAAAAAAATATATGGGGTATTTTGATCTGAAACTTCACAGACACATTCAGGGGACACCTTAGACTTATATTACATCTTTTAAAAACATAATCTAGGGCACCTTTAAAAAAATTAAAAAAAAGTATCACGGTTTTCACAAAAATTGTTTTCAACACTGGTAATAAGAAGAAATGTTTCTTGAGCACCAAATTAGAATTAGAAATGATTAGAATGATTTCCAAAGGATCATGTGACACTAAAGACTGGAGTAATGGCTGCTCAAAATTCAGCTTTGCATCACAGGAATACATGACATTTTAAAATATAAAAGCTGTCATTTTAAATTTCTTAATATTACTGTTTTACTGTATTTTTGATCTAATAAATTCAGCATTGGTACTGCTATGCTGCTTATGCTTCATATATCACTTCCCCCAATATCATACAACCCCCAAACTTTTAAATAGATAGATCAAGTAAATATATAGTATATTGTTTTTTATTATCATATATTGCTTTATTGGTTCATATAAATTACATATAAATTGTATTTATTTAGTGTGGAAAAACATGATTTTTATTTTTTATTTTTTTTAATAATTTGATTTATTTTGTATTTTGGTTCTTGCATTAAACAATTTTTGGTCAAAATATGGTTCATCTGAAAAAAAAAAAAAATCCACTCTTTAAAGAAATAGCTAATCCAGAAATTCTGCCACCATTTATACATTTAAGTCTGTTCCTCACACAGAGCTTCAGAAGATCAAGCTGTATGGACTGCTTTAATGGTACATCCTTTTTAAAGCTTGAAAGCTTCAGACTTACTTTTTTTTATATCATCCCTTTTGTTCTACACGCCATCCACCCTCTGTCCAGATGACGCTGTGAACTTCTCTATTTTTCTGTCACACTTCCAAACATACCAAGCTGTTCATCACAGTTACCCCTTCATCCTGATAGTGTTTTAATGTTTATTCTGCTGCTGTGTAATGCACTGTTATACACACACACACCTCACCCATCACAAAAACAGAGTAAAATATATCCCCTGTCTATGGCTAAATGAGAGGATTATCCCTTCATTATAGTATCCGAGGCAGCAAGGATGCCATGGCACAGCTGCCTCTGAGACAAACAAACCTTTTTATTTGCCTCAACCTCACAGGATGAGCCGCACTAATGTCCCAAACACAGAGACACATTACAGTCAGAGTGACAGGCATATTAGAAACACTGTTTTACCATCTTTTTTTCTTCTTCTAACAGCCTGTGGAGAAGGATCATAGCCAGTTGGCTTAGAGTGGCTGTTCCAAAGTAAATCCGAATGAAACCGCAGGACAGTGTTTGCGGTGTAATGTGAGAATTACGATATTGGATTTGACAGCATGGGAGCAGTGTCTGGCTGGAATATTTTCTGTGATTTAGTCAAAAACTGTCTTCTTCAGTACCTGACAATTTTTGTAGTTTTATTTTGTTTGAGTCTCTTGGTACTTAAGAATCCCCAAAGCCTTAAAAGCATGGTCTTAAGTGCTATCTTTGCCTTCGATCAGAAGCTCAGCGAGGTCAGAGCCTTTCATTCTTCTTAATTTTCAAAAGAGCATCTAGAGGCGGCACTAAAAGACTTTCTTTAAGGCCAAGAACAGTAGATGTATGGAATAGCTTATGCTTTATCACTGGCCTGATGCTTAGCATTTGTCACACACCCATCTAAGAGATGGATTTGTTTCTAGTCATACGTACCAGATGGGTTTCTGAAGTAAAAATGGAATTCAAATGACATGGAGATTTAATATAAACTATAAGGGTTATTAAACAATGATAAATGCTTTAATAGCAACTGTGTTTCATGGCAGAATTTATGTTTAAGTATACACCACAATCAATGCTATTGCAAGATCCACCAATCAAAGACACTGCTGCTTCAATGGAAATGTGAACGAGGCTGAGTTTTTATAGGTTAGTTAATATGGGATGTTGTAGTGCTAAAGTATGAAGGATAGTAGTGATAGTATATATATATATATATATATATATATATATAAAATCATTATATAATTAATTACCATTATGTAATTAATTACCATTGAAGCTGGGGTTCAGTTCTATGTTCAATAGGGCTGGGACAATACATGGATGCATCGCGCATCGAGAAATGATTCTGGATCGATTCGGATATTTTCTGTATGTATCGCGATTCTCTCTTGAATCAATTCTGAGCTTAGTTTTCAACAGCAGATGGCACTGCGTGCTTTAGAAACAGACGTACTCTGCTTCCTTCCAGTTTACTCACACCACTTGAACCTTTTATAAAATAATCATTCATAAAGTTCGAAAAAGTTAAAAGCGAATTACAGGGGTGTTTGCATTGGGCTGTTTACATCAATCTCGTGTCATAAAAGCATTCTGAGGTGCAAATACATTGTCAGACTCAGCCGAACGCTCAAGCAGTCTTCTTCGTGAGCATTTGATCATGCGGTTAAAAAATAGCCTAGAGTGCCATCTGCAGTTAAAACTAAGCTCAGAATCAATTTGCGATGCATGTGGAAAATATCAGAAACGATCCATGAACTGCGATATATCGATAGTATTGTCCCAGCCCTAATGTCCAGGCCTGCTTCCACAGCCGTGTTGATATTCTGTACAGCAGCTTGTGAGATACTGCATAATTAAAAAAAGGAAAAAGACTTCTGGAACTCAGGCCACTGAAAGAAATATGTAAAGTGTTAACAGGTTGTGAATGCTCATGCATCAGTCTTAGGATGTGTGGGTTATATATTGTTATTAGAGAGCGGAAGCAAAAGTCCATTGATTAAGCAAGCTTGCGGGCAATTACATTGACTGTTAAATTCAATGCAGGAAAGCTAACAGTTAAATAACTGAAACAGCCAAGCTTGAATTTCTGCCCATTCAGCATGCTGTCGACTTATGTGGTGTTTACTTGTGTGTGTTAATACTTTCTTTTTCTTCCTACTCTCTCCCCTCTCACCATCTCTCTCGGTTTACTTTCATCTTTCTCTCCACACTATTTCTGCTTTCTCTCTTTTCTCTATCTCATCCCAGCTGTCTTTCTTCTGTCCTCTCCTCCCTTTTTGGTCCGCTCACTTCATTTTGGTTCCATTCAGACTTCAATTTGAATGCATTCAAAGGGCCTTATTGGCAGGAAAGATAAACATTTACTTCACGGAGCTGAGGAAGGCCAATACAAATCAAGCTGTTGACAAACTCAAACACAGGCAGCCCAGGATTGACGGCGGCTTTAGGGATGAGGCTCTTGATCTTTAGCTTGACTTGTGTCTCTGTTTTGTGCGGCCCATACACGCACACACACAACAGACCGGAGTCTTTTCAGCTCTATTATGCTGCATTCGTCAAGCGTTCAATCTTTCTCGCTCTCCTCTTTGTCTCCCAAAGCCATTTCTGAGTCTGTTTCTTCTGGCTGCATTCAATTCTCTCTACTTCTCTGTATTATGTTGTGGGTTTTCTTGTGGGGAATTGTTTTATATTGCCGCATGTGGCATGTGCCGAGGTTGCGCGACAAATAATCATTATACTGTACGTCACTTTGACAGACTGGGTTGTAAAATTTCTGTCATGGTCTATTTTTGCACATTTTTGATTTCCCTGGTAATTCATTTATTGTTCCATGTACATGCCTATTTTTCCAAACATGCACCTCTTCTGAGATTGCTTTATCTGTGAGTTGCATATGTGAAGTAACCCATCACACGTGGCATGTTATTCATGCGCCAGCAGCCATAATTCAGGCTTATCTGTTCAGGCCTATAGTGACCTGAGCACATTTGACTTGAAAGGTCAGTTCATTTTCATGCTTGTGTAAGTCTAAACTTTCCTCCTTGTCTGAAAAGTTTTGGAAAAACACCCATTAAGCTCATGTTATTGTTTAGTAAACTATATAGCATCCCATAATTACTATGTGAATCAATGTTTCTAGTACAGAAACACAATAGATCAGATACCTTAATATTTTATCTGTTAAAATTACCATTCTGAATCATCCATCATGTTTTAAAAAAAATTGGTTTTCAGTGGCAAGTTAACAATAAAACCTCAGTAAGTCGCTGCAAATATGTTTTCAGCAGCCACAACATTTTTGCAACGGTCCTGAATATTTTATCACATCACATAGCCAAAGCATCTTGTGTATGGCTCACATTATAGCACTTGGACAAGAAACAGGCATCTAATGTGTGTGTGTGTGTGTGTGTGTGTGTGTGTGTGTGTGTGTGTGTATCTTCCTTCTCGATGTGTGGATGGGAATATATGCCTGTGTTTGTTTGTGTGTTAGTGAAGTGCATTGAAAAAACAGGCATATTATGTTTAAAAGTGGCATGTTTGTGCTGCTTGCAAACCAAAATGGTCAACGAGGAACCCTTTAATAGCTTAAGTGGGTGATGCAACACATGGACAGAGTGGTGTGGACAACAGCCAAGTTAAACTAAATCAAGGGCTATGTTTAGAATGGAATAATAGCATGCTGCTTACTGCCTGTTGTGCATTATATACTGTATACTGAATAAACTGGGGTTTGTTTTTTCTTCTTTTTTTCCCCCCAAAAAATAGTATGCATTATTTAATGCTAAACTTTTCCACATGACCTCATTATGTTGCATTTTTGCATTGAATAAAGTTAAAATGTTGCATGTTTAATTCAACTTCTAGTATCTAGTTATCTTGGCTGTTATTTTGTGTTTTTTAATCCACTTTTGTGTAAAAATGTATGCTGCACATTTTGGATAACATAGTAGGACATCCGAGTATTCAACGCATAAAACATACAACGCATACAATCCAAACGCTTTAACACTGTGCACAGTATCCTACAAAATCAAAGTAGAATAGTGCCATTCTCAACATGCTAAATGTTTCTTTTTGGGATGCTCAATGTATATTGATTTTAATCTGGATCAGATTGTTGATTAATATTAATCAACATGTCAGTTGATGATTTCTCATGTGTAATTTTGTACCTGTCCTCTAGGTGGCGGTGCAGGCAGCCAGACGACCTTTCTCCATGAGGAGCAGTGGAAGATGCCGGCTCTGCCAGCGCTGCTGCTGTCGATTCACCTCCTCTTCCTCTTCCTGCTGTTGCTGCTGCTGACCATGGCCCCGTCCTCTCACAGCCAGACACCCGCTCTCTCAGCTGTCAGGATGGGTGAGAGACCATGGGCCACTTCCTGTTAGACAACACAAAAGTGCATCTTCACATTATCTCCCAATTACTAGGGTGTTTCTAGGTGACTGCTTATGGGCCAAGTCAAAAGAGCCCACCCGACTAGGGGCTCATTTTTCCTGTTTTATCATGCACCAAGGCAGTAAAAAAAGGGCATTGCGGAGAAAATATCCTCAAAAAGCCACATGCTTGGAGGTATCATTCATGTCTGTAGAACAAACATGTAAGGCCAGTTTAATACTAAGGGCCCTATTTTAATGATCTAAGCGCATGACCTGAAGCGCATGGCGCAAGTGCACTTAGGGTGTGTCCGAATCTACTTTGCTAGTTTAACGGTCAAAAAAGGGTTGTTCTCTTATTGAGTCATGGGTGTTTTTTAGGCGTAACATGCAATAAACCAATCAGTGTCATCTCTCATTCCCATTAAAAGCCAAGTACACTTGCACCATGGCATATTGCCCTTTACATGGCGGAATATAGACACCCTCAACCTGATGAGTCAGTTTGAATACATGTGTGGATTGCCACGATTGGTCAAATAATCAGACAATTTCATTCGTCATTACTGCAAATAGGTAATTCTGATGCATGCAATGACTATCCATTATGACATGTAGGCATTTTTATCTTTTTGTACACAATAATAATCTTTTACATTGTAATCCTTTTATTTTTAATATTTGGCATGTTTGTGTGCTCCTGCGCATCCCTGTGTGTCTAACAAGCAGAGTGTACGCATGTTGTGCACCTGCCTATAGGCGCATATTACTAACGTGCCCTTCAAATAATAATAATAAAAAAAATACTGCGCCATTGATTTAGACCAGGTTTTTGATGATCAATGGCACAGTCGTTTTCAGTTGCCTCAAAATAGCAACACGCCAACAATGCGCCTGGACACACCTCGTTTTCAGATCAGCACGCCCATGGACAAACAAATGAGTGCGATTACAATTACTATTTAAACAACGTGGGCTCTGGACGTGTAAATGATAACTGGGTCGGGCTAAAACTAGCAAAAAACACTTGCGTCGCGCCTGCTGTCACATTGCACTGGGTGTATGATAGGGCCCTTAGTGGTAATAGTACTGCTGGCCTTTACCTATGCAATAAGGTTCAACTGCGGTACCAACCTAGTTCTTCCAGCTTTATTTACAGAGGCTACGTGAAAAAATAAAACTCTTTTAATTGGAATGAGCAAATCGGCTGCATTGGTACAGTCTCCAGATAACCTAAATGCTTTACTTGTAATGGAGGCAAGCATCAACCTGAAGCCCACATTTATAGTGACTACAAAGCTTGTTCTTGATTTAATGTTTAAATACGTTTTCTGAAGTACTGACCTCCTACTAGGCTTAATCTTTTTCAACTAAACACCTGTTATACAAGAGAGAGTGTGAAGCGATAATCTCAGATATGCTGGGATCGTTGCTTTTTTCTTTCTTTTTGGACTTTTTTTTAAAAACTAAGATTAAGTCATTAGATGAAACCACTGACTTTAGAGCAGAGTTCAGGCAAAATTAAGCAATATTATCGGATTCAAGCAGGAACCTTTTTCAAAGTCGCTTATACTTGGCTGTTACTTCACAGCATGTGACTGATTGCTTCAAGCATCAGCATGTTCATCTTGATTATTGCGAACAATAAAACATCAATTAATCTCTGGCAAGCCTCCAAACAAAATGCGCTCAATAGAACAATCTAATCAGTTAACATCACAACATGTAACATTCTTTGCAAACTTGTTTCTGTTCAATCTAGATGAGTAACTCCATCATCTTGCAATAACAAACGAAACTTCAATCATCAACATCAAGAACTTTTAATTAAATTCAATGCAATTAAATTCCAGATTGTTGCTCTTCAGCTGCTATTTTAGATGATCAGTCAGCATGTGGACGTGGAGAGCGGTTGGCATTGGCTTTGGCCCGAGAGAACATCAACAGTGCGATGGAGGGCCCGGCACGAGCACGTGTGGAGGTCGACATCTTTGAGCTGCAGAGAGACTCTCAATACGAGACTACAGACACAAGTGAGTCTAACAAAATGACTACACACACTGGTAGTCACACAAAATCTCATTCACAATTTTAATTCTGTAATGTGAAATATTTTGACTAAAACTTTACCAACTTGAATGAAAATGCAACAAGAACAAATTACAGGGTCATACATGTTTTTATTTGATTAGCTTATAGAAAGTGGGCATTTTGAATGGAAAGTCAAGGCTAAAGGTCAAGTTATGATATCTTTTTTAAATGTATTGCCATTTGCTATATTATATTATATTATATTATATTATATTATATTATATTATATTATATTATATTATATTATATTATATTATTCCATTATTGTTATCAGATAGAGCTGCATGATTCTGGATAAATTGAGAATCACTTTTTTGGGGGGAGAAAAATGGAGATCACGGTTCTCCCAAAATTCAAAATAGACAACTAAACATGTAATTTACAAGAGGTTCTGACAAAATTAATTGCTGCAGTCTATTTTAAAAATATTTAATTCATTTGATATGATTTAATTGTTATAATTTTTTGTATATCAGTCTGAATGAATGATTCAATGACTCACTCATAAAGACTTCACTTGTTTCATTACTGGATGAATCTCTTGAATGAATGATTCAATGACAAACACATTTTTTAACAATCACTTGTCGCCAACAACTGGTGTAACTGATACAATCTTTATTTGAGGCATTTGAAGTTACTTTTAAAAGGTGATTTGCTATATTTGTATCGCTACCATAGACATCAGTGTTCATATTCGAACTATAGACTTTTATCCCAGTACTTCTGTGATCATTTGAATTATTTAACAGAAATATTAATAATGTGTTGTTGTTTTTTAAGCTGTTTCACACCACAACAGCTGCTCTCTCTGGGTCAGCGACAGCGCAAATGCAGATTTTAATGTTTGCTGTGATCGTATTTGTCAAAGGTTTAATAGACATAGATGAATCGCTGTCATTTAGGAATAAGATCCTAAATGTGTTTGAATCGAGATTTTGATCTTTTAACGATTAATCATGCAGCTCTATTATCAGAATTAAATTAACTATTGGCAAGGTTTAATGATGAATTACAAAGAAAAGTAGTCTAAAATAATGACTAGAGTTTTTTTCTTTCTATAATCTTTTTCTTAATCTTCTTTAGAAATTGATTGATTATAAAGAGGGCATTCCATAACAGAATGAAGTTTACAGGATGCTTTTTGAATGGAAAGTCAAAGTTGAAGGTCAAGTTTGAGTGATTTCTTTTTTAAATGTAATGATATATACACTGCTCGGCAAAATAAAAGTCGCTGTTTGGATTTAAATAGGCAAATACTGGATCATGACTGGATCATTATTGCAGTGATTATTATGTTTCTAGCATGTTATATGTTTGGGAACTTTTCTTTTAACCCTAAGTGATGGAGTATTTCTTAAACAACCATGTAGGAAGACACATCATGGCCATATTCCAGGATGGCAATGTCAAGATTCATCAGGGTTAAAATTGTGAAAGAATGGTTCAGAGAGCATGAAGAATCATTTTCACTCATGAATTGGCACCTCTGAGTCCCAGACCTTAAATTCATTGACAGTCTTTGGGATGAAATAAATAATACATATTTATAAATAAATGTTGTGATGTTATTTCCATCAAGGGGTGCATCAATTTTGGGTAAAGATCTTGTATTGACCATGCAAGAGCTGTAAAGACTCTGTAAAGTCTACTCCAGCACTTCCCAAAGTCTTTCAATGAATTTAAGATATGGACTCAGATGTACCAATTCATGTGTGAAAATGATGACTTTTTTGGGGCGGGCAGTGTATAATAATATAATATAATATAATATAATATAATATAATATACCATTATTGTTAACCAGAATTGAATTATTACAATAGTCTACAATTTTTTTTCCTTTAATATTTAAGCCACTTGACTGTTGGTTAACAATATTTTTAGTGGATAAAGTTATTACATTTGGATGAAAGACGTGCTTTTTTTCTCTTTAGAATAATATGCACTGCTGTATTGAGCACAATACAGAAGAAAAAAAAAAAACACTTTCACTTTACCACTGGACTGAAATGGACTGATAACACACACTCACAGCAGAGCATGTGAATATAACAGGAGGATAAAGGATTTTCATTTGTTGCTAAATGAATTACATACCCTTGTCACACATGCACAGTGCCCTGAACATTTCAATGCAACAGTTCAAAAGCAAGCAAGAAAGAAATCTTTTCATCTAAATATACACCCTGTGCTCTCTCTCCCTCCTCGTTCTTCTGTAGAATTAGAGCAGCAATCTCCTGTAGGCAGAGCATAAATCTGTGTTGTGCTTATTGATGTAATTAATCAAAAAGAGCTTTGCATTGACTCCTAATTTGATATATCATCTAGGAACAGGACACAGAACTGGACGGCGTCCAAGATGTTGGCTTTTTCTCTGCCCACTGCAATGTCTGTCTCTCTCTCTACCCTGTCCCTTTCTCATTCAGTCACTGTCTTGCTCTATCACCCTGCTCTCTATCTCTCTCTCATGGTAGCTTTATTTATCTGTCTCTTTCTAATAATATATCTTTACCCCTCCAAGTGTGTCAGATCTTGCCAAAGGGAGTGGTCTCTGTCATTGGTCCTGCTTCTAGTCCTGCTTCTGGATCCACTGTCAGTCATATATGTGGGGAAAAAGAGGTGAGAATGAAAGGAAGTGCATTTGCCTATGTGTCTTGAGAGCATTTCCTGAGATGATAAATTTACACTGTTCCTCAGCCACAGGCCATTATTTCCTGTGTGCCTTTGCTTTGCTGCTTGAAAAGCATCTCTCCCTCTGACCTAATTTTCCATATTTTCTCTCTCTTCTTCCTTCCTTACGGATAGAGAGAATGATATATCAGCCAGGATGATTAATTGGCTGATATCTGGCTGTTTTGGTGCCTACTCAGCCAATTAACAATTTAATATTTCGTAAAATGAACGTGCTTTTAATTTTGTTCATTTTGTGTACACCTAATTTACTATAATTAAATTGTATATTTATACACAGTGTGGTCAGCAATTTTAATCCCAGATTTTCAATATAATTTAAACCTGGAAATTACTAAATAAAAATTAAATAAAACAATGCTAGCTTTTTAGGCAGTGCATCAGCGTTAAAGAAAAAAACAGACAATCATCCAATAATCTATCTGTTGTTCTATTGCTCTGTCTGTAAGGCCACTTCAAGGCTTTAAAGGGTTAGTTCACCCAAAAATGAAAATTCTGTCATTAATTACTCACTCTCATGTTGTTCCAAACCCCTAAGACTTTCGTTCCTCTTCGGAAAACAAATAAAGATCTTTTTGATAAAATCTGAGAGCTTTCTGTCCCTCTGCTTCAAAAAGTTCATAAAAAGAGCAGCAATGTCGATCCTACACTTCCGGGGGCCCTAAGCAAAACTTTGTGAAGGGGCCCCTGTCAGTGCATTCTTTAACCCCCCAAAATTTCCATTAGGGCTGCACGATATATCGCATGAGATTGTCACGCGCATTTCGTCAGTAAAGCCGGTTCCCTGATTGCCGCTAAATCGCCATCACCTGCTTTCAAATGGAGCGGAATTTAATAGACAGAGCCGTAGATCACTGACAAGCCACGCAATATCGCATTCATTATCGAAGGCGATTCATCTGCGATATGAACGCGATATTGCGTGGCTTTTCAGTGATCTACGGTTCTGACTATTAAATGCCGCTCCATTTGAAAGCAGGTGATGGCAATTTAGCGGTAATAAGGGAACCGGCTTTACTGACGAAATGCGCGTGACAATCTCATGCGATGCCCTAATTTCCATAATCTTTATTATTGCATGAACCAATAATTACAATGGTTTATGCAAGGTGCACTGGCAGCTTTCTATAGTTAATGGAATTAAAACATCAAGGAAACAAACTGCAAGTTATGAAAAAACGCATAAAAATATGTAAAGGGAAACCCATTAAAACACATTAAATTGGCAGTAAAAACAATTAAGTAAAATTAAAACCAAATTTTCACTGATAGTAGTTCCATCTGTCAGAAAGACTATAACACACAACCGAATCGGCTATCTAAATGCGCAATTTACTAACGAATTACAGCATGATAAACAATAATAATAATAATAATAAAATATGCTAGGTTGTTTAAACCCAAATTTTTTCATATCTTATGAACCACACATAAGAACCTTTTGATTATTAATGTGTATACCAACACAAACCGAAAGTTACTTTTGGGGCATTTGGAGACCTGGACTGGAGTTATTGCTTTACGACTTGCTTATGAATGTATTGCTTTGTCAAGACTAAATAAGAAATTAAAATATTTAAAAAATACATACTTTCTTCATTCTTGGAACTTTTTATCTGTTCCAGAAGTTTTGTTTGGAGCCATAGCTATGTCAACAGACGGCTGTTATTAGGAGTATCTCCCGAACTGCATGATGTCCGAGTTATTGAATAATATAAATCATCATTACAATATTTCCACATGACTCCGCCAATGTTTAGTAGACACCACACATATATTTGCATGTTATAAAGAAATATTCGTTATGGTAAATTATCATTATGTTTATTTTATATACTGATGATACTGAATTTTATAAACTTCATTTGTGTTCCGAAGATGAACGAAAGTCTTATGAGTTTGGAACGACATGAGGGTGAGTAATTAAAGGATTAGTTCACTTAATAATTAAAATTTCCTAATAATTTACTCATCCCCATGTCATCCAAGATCTTTATGTCTTTCTTTTATCAGTCGAAAAGAAATTATGGTTTTTGAGGAAATCATTCCATCCATATAGTGGATTTCAACGGCTACCAACGGGTTGACAAATGCTCATCTTGCACTGCTCTGCGATGCGCCATGCATTACGTAATAACGTTGGAAAGGTCACACGTTGTTTTACCTTTTTTTGTAAAGGCCTTTTGACTTAGTCTTTGCATGTTGGCTTTGTAAATACTTGCTTGGTACTTCCGGCCATTGATAGCCATTGAAGTCCACTATATGGAGAAAAAACCATAATTTCTTTTCAACTGAAGAAAGAAAGACATAAACATCTTGGATGACATGGGGGTGAGTGAATTATCAGTGAACTAATCCTTTAATGACAGAATTTTCATTTTTGGGTGAACTGTCCCTTTAAGACTTAAAACTATTTGTTAAACTTTCTAACAAATCTTTATCAAGACTTGACAAAGTTAATTTTGCAATTCAATATTCTGTCTGCTACCTCAATTTAAATGTTGGAACTGAATTTGAATTTACAAGGCACTCTAATAAACATTTGTTATTATCATTTGTAATCATAAATTCATAAAAAAAGAATCATAAAAAAGAATAATTTGTAATCATTTTTTTTTAAAGAAGTCTCTCATGCCCAACAAGACTGCATTAATTTGATCAAAAACACAGTAAAAAAAAAAAAGATATGACTTTTCTATTTTAATATATTTTAAAATGTAATTTATTTCTGTGATGCAAAGCTGAGTTTTCAGCATCATTACTCCAGTCTTCAGTATCACATGATCCTTGGTGCTCAAAAAAACATGTATTATCATTATTATTATTATTAATCTTGTGAAAAATGTGAAGTTTTTTTAGAAGGTTTTATGGAATGTTCTGCACATTTTGTAAGTCTCTCTTATCTGACATGCTCAGTTTATGCTGCATTCATGGAATGTCGTAATTACCATAATTAAAAACACGTCACATTCTACTCTGAGCTGAATTATGCATTTCTATAGCAACACTACTAACAGCAGTATAAATCTGCAGTGGTCAGGTGGTACAGCAGTCACATGGTACAAGTAGGAGCATGGTCAAGTTATGAGTTCTACGAGGACGTGAACACTTTTTAAAAGTCAGAATAAACAAGAGAGACGCACAAAAAGTGCAGTGCTGTGACTCCCCAGGAGCAAGATTGAAAATCGCTGCTTTAGATATTGGCATCCGCCATTGAAAAACCTGTGTGGGTCAATTACACAATCACATGTATTCTTCTAAATCTTCCTCTTTATTTTTGCCCCTTCCTCCCAGATCCCTCACATCAAGATTGGTCCAGAGGAGACGCCACGCTTGCCATATCTGCGCTTTGCCTCAGTGACGCTGTATCCTAGCAACGAGGACTTAAGCTTGGCCATCGGTGCCATTCTGCGCTCTTTCAGTTACCCGACGGCCAGCCTGATCTGTGCCAAAGCAGAGTGTAAGTCTGCAGGGAAAGCGTCGGCACTATCAACAATGAACTGCCCATTCTTTCATTCAGCTGTTATAGATCAAGCTGAATTGTTCATTGTTCACAGCACCTTTTCTAATTCATTTCACAGTCGCCGATTCACAATGCATTTCATTTTATTTTTAAGTGCATTATCCTTAGGCTTGGTGCCTATTATATGATGTTATTAACGCTGATGCCACTGTTTCAGCAAATTACATATTTTTTATAAGATTAAACCTTTTATTAGCTTTATTCTTGTGGATTCATTTTTCTGCATGATGATAATGACATTATATTAAGTAAAAATGTTGCCGCTGTGGCCTAGCAGTTAGCACACATGCATTAGTTAATACAGTAGTGTAAGTTCAAATCTGGATTTAAAGGGTTAGTTCACCCAAAAATTACATTTCTATTATTTATTACTCACCCTCATGTTGTTCCACACCCATATCTTTGGAACACAAATTAGGATATTTATGATTAAATCCGAATGGCTCAGTGAGGAATCCATTGAAAGCAAGATAATTAACACTTTCAAATGCCCATAAAGGTACTAAAGACGTATTGTAAACACTTCATGTGGCTACAGTGGTTCAATATTAATGTTATGAAGTGACAAGAATACATTTTGTGCACCAAAAAAAACTAAATAACAACTTTATTCCTCAATATCTAGTGATGGGCAATTTCAAAACACTCCTTCATGAAGCTTTGAAGCTTTATGAATCTTTTGTTTCAAATCAGTGGTTTGGAGCATGTATCAAACTGCCAAAGTCACATGAACCATTGAAATTTTGAAACGTTTCTAAACACACATGATGTAACAAAGTCTCATTTACTGAAATCACGTGACTTTGGCAGTTTGATACACACTCTGA
Organism: Megalobrama amblycephala; assembly: GCF_018812025.1. Lineage (NCBI taxonomy): Eukaryota > Metazoa > Chordata > Actinopteri > Cypriniformes > Xenocyprididae > Megalobrama > Megalobrama amblycephala. The sequence goes on along the minus strand of NC_063052.1, from coordinate 34,706,534 downwards.
ACCACTGATTAGAAACAAAAGATTTGTAAAGCTTCGAAGCTTCATGAAGCAGTGTTTGAAATTGCCCATCACTAGATATTGTTGAAAGTTTTTTGTTTTTTGTTTTTTTTTGGCACACAAAAAGTATTCTCGTCGCATTAACATTAAGGTTGAACCACTGTAGTCACATCTGTTTTAAATATGTCTTTAGTAGCTTTCTGAGCAATTAAAAGTGTTAATTATCTTGCTGTCAAAGGAGGCCTCACTGAGACATCGGATTTTATCAAAAATATCTTAATTTGTGTTCCGAAGATAAACAAAGGTCTTACGGGTTTGGAACGACATGAAGGTGAGTAATTAATGACAGAACTGTCATTTTTGGGTGAACTAACCCTTTAACATTTTAACATTAACAATTTACATTTCCTGATCATCTATCTCGTTTCTATATCCCACTGTCCCTTCAAATAAAAGTAGCATAAAGGCCAAAGTAACATTATAAAACTGATATGATTTTACCTTATTTAATAACTGTTAATATCCAACTTATTCCTGACGAGCCTACTGCATTTTGAATTATGGGTGGCACTTCCAGTTTGGGGAACTTCCATTCAAAAAGACTGAAACGAATCATTTCAAAACATAAGGCTGCCCTACAAATAAAGATTATCCTTCAGTTTGACTGAATGAGCTGTCACTTTTCCTTCATGTTTTATTTTCAGGCATCATCAGACTAATGTAATGCTTTTTTCTGTCGCTGCATTCTTTTCCTCATGATTATTTTCTTTTTCCCTTTTGCATTCCACTGTAATAATATGAAAAAAAGACAACATATGCTGCAGATTTGTGGTCTTGTTGATGCTTTTACACTTTTAAATGTCCTTTTAATGTTGTTTAATGTTTGAACGGTGAGTAGAATAATGTCATCTTATTGTACTCAGTTTTAAAAAAAAAACTTACTGCGTTAATAGAGCGAGACTTTCACTGATTATTTACAGCTTAGTGGGAATTACATCCAAAATTCACGCAAAGCGTCATGGGGTTATAGGAATAAGGTGGATAGGCATGATTGGAGGCACTTAACTTATTTCTTAATTAAAAAAGCACACCTGTCTTTCTGGTGATGTCGGATGATTATCACAAAAATACTGAACCTATGTTCTTCAGAGGAGTAGTGCTATCCATATTCACTCTGTTTTGAGGGACATCACATTGAGGATTGCGTCATCATACAGACAAACAAGAAGCAATATTAATTGTATTTGTTATACTTTGTTGATTAAGCTTAATGAGAAGTAGTTAGCACACTAAAGTAAAATGTACATGAGCCGTTACGATGCTGACTGCAAGTTGATCTCTCATGACTTGCTGATGTGAGCAGCTCTCGCTTGATTGGTATGGTCTGAGTAATGGTGCTACGGTTTCATGCACCACTGTTTACTGCTGTTTGCATATCTGCGCTTATCCCATGCTTTATTATTGCAGCCTGTGCTCATGTTCAAGTGTAAGAGAGCATTAGTCTGTTTAAGATGCAGGCAGTTATGTTTGTGCAGGCATGTTTAAGTTCTCTGTGCACATTAGCATGCATAGATGTGCTCATCTACTCATTGGTTCCTTACTAATGTGGATGTGTGAGAGAGTATGGTTACCACCACTCAGTGGCAGGGTATTTTTTGTTTGTTTTTGTGAGAAAGCACTCTTTCATCACTTCCACCCTGCTGTTATCGTTAGCTGTGCATCTTGTTGACTGCAGTCCAAAATCAATGAAGTCACCATATGGATTTTGTGGTGGCTTAGAGCACAAATTTATGTACATACGGAATTAACTTTATTGGCTCTCAAAGTCACTTAATTCGATAGTCACTGACTTTAATATGGAGGAGCAGGTTGGAAAGTAAGTTAAGGTTTACTGCAATTGACAGTTTATGAAAGCTGTTAAAAGGTTTTAGATGGTTGCATGACATTTATTTTAATGTGCCAACGTGACATTTATGCTGAATAGCCATTCTGATATACAATCGTTGTTAAAAAAAAAAAATTGCTGATTTTTCACAAATTCCCTGGAATATATATTGAAAATGTTTTCAAAATGCTTATATAAAAGGAGTTGTATAAAGATTTGGGGTTTTATGCTACACCCTCAGGCCTGCTGCGATTGGAGGAGCTTGTGCGTCACTTCCTCATATCCCGGGAAACACTCTCAGTCAGAATGCTTGATGAAAACTTGGACCCCACCCCCTTGCTGAAGGAAATCCGTGATGACAAAGTTGCGACTATTATCATTGACGCTAATGCATCAGTGTCAATACTTATATTAAAGAAGGTATGTTTGCTTATTTAGGGGTCTTTTTACTTCTGATTTAAAGGTGCCCTAGAATCAAAAACTGAATTTACCTTGGTATAGTTGAATAACAAGAGTTCAGTACATGGAAATGACATACAGTGAGTCTCAAACACCATTGTTTCCTCCTTCTTGTGTAAATCTCATTTGTTTAAAAGACCTCCGAAGAACAGGCGAATCTCAACATAACACCGACTGTTACGTAACAGTCGGGATCATTAATATGTACGCCCCCAATATTTGCATATGCCAGCCCATGTTCAAGGCATTACACAAGGGCAGCCAGTATTAATGTCTGGGGCTGTGCACAGCTGAATCAACAGACTAGGTAAGCAAGCAAGAACAACAGCGAAAAATGGCAGATGGAGCAATAATAACTGACATGATCTATGATTACATGATATTTTTAGTGATATTTTTAAACTGTCTTTCTAAATGTTTCGTTAGCATGTTGCTAATGTACTGTTAAATGTGGTTAAAGTTACCATCGTTTCTTACTGTGTTCATGGAGACAAGAGAGCCGTCGCTATTTTCATTTTTAAACACTTACAGTCTGTATAATGCATAAACACAACTTCATTCTTTATAAATCTCTCCAACAGTGTGTAATGTTAGCTTTAGCCACGAAGCACAGCCTCAAACTCATTCAGAATCAAATGTAAACATCCAAATAAATACTATACTCACATGATCCGACGTATGCATGCAGTATGCATGACGAACATCTTGTAAAGATCCATTTGAGGGTTATATTAGCTGTGTGAACTTTGTAAATGCACTGTATTATAGTCGAGAGCTCGGGGGCAGGGAGCGCACGATTTAAAGGGGCCGCAGCCTGAATCGGTGCATAGTTAATGATGCCCCAAAATAGGCAGTTAAAAAAATTAATTCAAAAAATATCTATGAGGTATTTTGAGCTGAAACTTCACAGACACATTCAGGGGACACCTTAGACTTATATTACATCTTGTAAAAACAACCTTTAAAGGTGCCCTCGAATGAAAAATTGAATTTATCTTGGCATTGTTAAATAACAAGAGTTCAGTACATGGAAATGACATACAGTGAGTCTTAAACTCCATTGTTTCCTCCTTCTTATATAAATCTCATTTGTTTAAAAGACCTCCGAAGAACAGGCGAATCTCAACATAACACCGACTGTTACGTAACAGTCGGGGTGTATGCCCCCAATATTTGCATATGCCAGCCCATGTTCCCAACATTATAAAAGGCATTAGACAAGGGCAGCCAGTATTAACGTCTGGATGTGCACAACCAAATCATCAGACTAGGTAAGCAAGCAAGAACAATAGCGAAAAAAGGCAGATGGAGCAATAATAACTGACATGATCCATGATAACATGATATTTTTAGTGATATTTGTAAACTGTCTTTCTAAATGTTTCGTTAGCATGTTGCTAATGTACTGTTAAATGTGGTTAAAGTTACCATCGGTTATTACTGTATTCACGGAGACAAGAGAGCCGTTGCTATTTTCATTTTTAAACACTTGCAGTCTGTATAATGCATAAACACAACTTCATTCTTTATAAATCTCTCCAACAGAGTAGCATTAGCCGTTAGCCACGGAGCACTATCAAACTCATTCAAGAAGTAAACAATATAACAGTATACAATACTCACATAATCTGACGCATGCATGCCGCATGCATGACGAACACTTTGTAAAGATCCATTTTGAGGGTTATATTAGCTGTGTAAACTTTGTTAAGGCACTGTTCAAGGCAAGCGCGAGCTCTGTGGGCGTGGACCACGGGATTTAAAGGGGCCGCAGCATAAAATCGGCGCGTTTATAATGATGCCCCAAAATAGGCAGTTAAAAAAATTAATTAAAAAAAATCTATGGGGTATTTTGATCTGAAACTTCACAGACACAATCAGGGGACACCTTAGACTTATATTACATCTTTTAAAAACATAATCTAGGGCACCTTTAAGGATATTTAATTTTTTCCAGTTCTTTTTTAAATACAATCTGATGAGGTGAATTTAAAAAATGTAATCTCTCTCTTTATATAATGCCATTTGTTTTACATTTTTCAAAGTACTTAAGCTTAGTTTATAGCTAGGTTTAAATGGGATTTGAATTTGCAACCTGATTTTTTCCAGACTATTGTGTTCAACACAACTGAAACAGAGACAGACAGACAGACAGACATACAGACAAACAGACAGACAGATAGATAGATAGATAGATAGATAGATAGATAGATAGATAGATAGATAGATAGATAGATAGATAGATAGATAGATAGATAGAAAAACCTGACATGACTCAACTGTGCAGATGTAGTATGAATTATGATTAGATCTCTGACATACAATCTCTTGCTGTTTCTCCCTTTCTCTAGGCCTCAGAATTAGGCATGACATCAGCCTTCTACAAATATATTCTCACCACAATGGTAAACAAACCCCTTTTTCTCACTTTGTGCAATGACACATTACACTTTCTCCCCTTAACCCACTTTCATCCAGTAACAGCAATGGCAGGCCTAGCCATTGACCAGCTCGTCACAGATGCAAATCGCATCAATGCCGTTTATCATTATCATTGTGGATGAGGTGGATTATGTCCTTGTTTTGAGGTCCCATATGCTTCTGCTGTGAGCTTGGGATTTTAATACAACTGTTACAAGTTGAGGTAGGCTAAAGCATTTGACCTTGTGAGGCAAATTGAATCATGGAAGATAAGATTTGAGACTGTCTAAACATGTTTCATATGGCCTCAGTGAATGGCAAATATTTAATATTTAAAACGTTTAGAGATTAAATTTGTTTAACATGCATTTTTTATGAAATTTTTATTTATTTTTGTTTTTGGGAGGAAGCCAGAGCTCACTCTGCAGTAAGGAAGCAATTTTGCTAAGAGCGTGCCAACTGAAAAAAAGTCTAAAGATACATGAATAGGAGTGTGAAAGAAGATGAGTTAAATTATATTTTAGTGTGATTTTTTAATTTAGTAATGCACCACTTTTAAGTGCCGTCATGGCATAAAGAATTTTCAATGTACATATTTTATAAAGTGTAATAAAACAAAATTCAGTCTTGTTTTCTTCTCCTTATGAAACAGCTCATTTGAACATTAAAATTCAAGCTTAGCCTTTTAATAATCTGACTTTGGCAAGTTTTTCCCCAAGATCAGGGACAAATGCAGACAACCTCAAGGCAATATTGCAATTGTATGCTAGATTCATTGGTGGCTGCTGAGTGATGGCTTTCAGTAGCAGTCTCTAAAATTAAGTCTGCCTCTTGAATAAGGTCATCGTCTTGTCAGATTCACATTGTCAGCAATTTAATTGAGAGCAGACTAAAGATGAAAGACACTTGCCATTATCAAGCCCTTCAAAAATAGTCACAGTATCTGTCATACCTCCATTCATAAACTATACGACAAGGATCCTCAGGAGGAATCAAAAGGATGTTATGCTGCTGAAGGGGACAATGACATAACAAGATCATTCCACTGCTTCACTTGAAATGCACCTGGACTTCAGAAGGTTTTAGAGTGAATCAATAATTGCAGACATATGGGAATTAAAAACTGAATGGGAGTCTTCATAGGTGAAGTTGGATCCTCCTTCAGCTGCCATATAGAAAGCAAAAGTTTGTGATAAATAATCTAAAACCAATTGGTGGATCCACCAAGAGCTTTCCCACTGCTTCTACACAGCTATAGAAAAAGTCTTTGTTGACTTTACCATTGACAAACTCACTGCCTACTGTACCTCTTGGGATTATCCACTTGCCAATAGGTGAGAAAGTATAAGTGCTGACTGATTTGGCAGACAAGGTGAAAGCCATTATACTCAAGGACAAAAAAATGCCTTTTCTAAAAAAAAAAATTGAGCCCATTTTTAATGTTTTCCTTGAACGTTCCCAATGGGCACCACTTATGTTGAGTGGAATCCTAGCAGGGTTGAATACTGCCTTCAGTAAATTACTATTTATTTATGGATGAGGGTTTTCCCAAACCCGTAGGGAGCAGTGGGTATTTGTGAAAAACTGGCCAAGCAAATGTACTTACTTAAAAAAAAAAATGTAGACCTTTTCTGAATAATATGTAAACATTGCATTTGAGTTAAGCACACATTTACCCAATCACTATAAATGTGTGATGTATGGTGCCTTAACTGTAATATATTTTATACTGTACAATGGTTTCATTATTATGTTGAATGCCACTTTTGCATCCCTTTCTGTCATTTCTAGAATATTTTCAAAACTTTCAAATGAGTTCATCAGTAAAATTACTGTTGTTAAAATGTTTGCAATCTCATAGGATTGAAATGTTGTATAGTGAAGGCCACTATTACAGTATAGTATAACATTAGAGGTCACACACTACAATCATTATAAGCCAAGTTAAGATAAGACAAAACCCTGGGAATTCTACTTTTCTGACCTCTCACTACTTTCTCAGATTTAATGTGTTGCAGTTTTAATAGTCTGAATCCATACATTTTTAATATTCATTGATTTTGTTCTCATATTTTCACCAGTACTGTCTCTTATGACTATGAACGTCAATAACTTAAAAAATAAACTATTCTTACCAATTTACAGCACCATTCCAATATTAATAATACTTTTATATAATATACACACCCCGTTTTATTCGTAAAATGGTCCATTTAAAATATTGATATCGTTAAAGTAGTGCTGACACGGTGCTAAGAGAATTCTGTCAAACTTACCTTACAGTAGCTCACAGTACAGGGAGGTAAAATGGCGGCCAAACTGCGCTACCTCGCAGTACTTTTTAACTGTTCGACAGAAATGACGGTTTTTACTAAATATTGTGTGAAAAAACTGAGTATTTTGTATCATTTAACTGTTAAACACTCACCTGTTTCGCGAGCACCGCTGTAAGTATGAATTTCTGAACATCGCGTCTGTTTTCAATAATGAGGAAAGGAAACGCGCATGCGCACCAAAAGGCCATCGCGTGTAATAGCCTACACTCAGTGGCATTGGTGTCAAAGAATATACAGTAACTATACAGGGTTCTATACTCTTTGTTGGTTTTCAGTTAATTAATAACAAAGACTATAGAATAACACAAGACGCGTCACTCGTATTATTATGAATGGGAGAAAGTGCAACATGCAATATGGCGGAATAAGTCCCACCTTCTAAATAAGAGCCAATCGCCGATTGGTAAAGTCATCGCGTCACTGCAGCAGCCGTTAGAAGCTCCGGTTTCTATAGAAACAGTCAGACGAGCGCCTCCGAAATGAGGCACAAGAGATGCGCATTAGGTTGATCCAGCCTGAAAAATACCGTTTTTGTCATGATTCGAGCGTTTAGAAACAAAATTTATGAGACAGTTGTTGTCAGATTTTATTGGTGATTTCAAATATGAAATTTAATCGAAAGCTTGGCAAACAGCTTAAGAGAATTTGATGTTTCCCCATTCAAAGAGATAGGAGCAGCACTTGGATGCCCGAGAGGCGTTTCAAAGATGGCCGTCGAGTGAAATGACTTGTCTTAAAGGGACTTTGGTAATAAGCAAGAATTAGCTTTTCTCTAGATGTTAAGTAAAGCGGTTAAAGTATTTCATAGTGCCAAAACCACAATATTGTGTCCACAGTGCTTTGTAAGTAAGTCTCTCTCTTGCTCTCTCTTTCAGGATTTCCCTCTGTTGAGGTTGGATGATGTTGTAGATGATCAGTCAAATATCGTTGGCTTCTCCATGTTGAACAGCAGTCATCCTTTTTACCTGGAGTTCATCAGAAGCTTAAACCTGTCATGGAGGGAAGGTTGTGACCTCAGCCCATACCCTGGTCCAGCGGTGAGCTTACAATTATACTTACATACAAATATATGAGAACCATTACAGCTCACAAATATAAGGGTAATTCAAGTCAAATTCAAGGTAAAGGGTGCAGACTTACTTGCTGTGTCACTTTAAGTGTGAGAGGATATTATTGTCGTTAACATTTTTTAAATCAAACAATTAAAACCACATTTGTCAGGAGATGTATATCAGCAACAGTGAAATATTTGGTTGTGTTAGGATATAAAATGCTTTTTAGATTCCAAGAGCCTCCATAATTTCAGTAATTTGATTGACATTCCGCTGCATTATTAAAACCAGATTTTGCTGAGATTTGCTTAGGATGGGAAAAAAACTGCAAACTATAAACCGTAGTAACTACTAACTCTGTGGAATAATGAGATGTTATTTCTGCCAGAAGGTTTTTTCAAATGTGTCCAAATAGAACGTGCGCCACACAACGTAATTTAGGAACCTCTGTTAGACGTTCAGGAGGAAGACAGTTGCTGTAGGGCCCTAACAGACGTGAAGTCTCCTTGTCCCCCTAATGACCTCATTTGCTGTCTTTCTCAATTCTACATTTCTTTATTCTCTTTTTCTTCTACACCATCTTTCTGCCTTGGCTTCAGCGTATCTCTCGTCTCGTTTCATTCATGTTCTCTCTCCACCTACAGTTGTCATCTGCGCTGATGTTCGATGCAGTGCATGTGGTGGTCGGAGCAGTGCGAGAGCTGAACCGCAGTCAGGAGATTGGAGTGAAGCCTCTGAGCTGCACTTCCTCACTCATCTGGCAGCACGGCACCAGTCTCATGAACTACCTGCGCATGGTACTTGTCACCATGGCTACACCATTGGCAGCCATTTTCTAATGTATTTGATGACTTTAGTGTTTGGTCTTTAGGGCTGTGTCGTCTCTGATGAGCTGTGGAAGCCCGTTTTAATCTGGTTTTTATGTTGATGGGATTCTGCATGCAACAGCTTATTGGCTTTTATAGGCTTTGTTAAAGTCAATATGAAATTTAAATTGACCTTATCTACTTTCTCAACATACATTCTTGGTCTCGTTGCGCACAAATTCATCAGTGCATGTTATTCCAAGGAAAAATGTCTTTGTAATCTTTCCCCTGGGCATCGATATACAAGACACATAGAGTTTATGATGGTTGCTTTTCAATTTACTCCGCAATAAATTTAAACCTTGACTAATTCATTATTGTGCATTGAGTATCGCTGTGCATCATTTAACACCATCAAGAAACATTTAACAATGTTCAGCACTGTGAAACTTTGCAGAAAACAGCAATGACAACAGTAAATGAAACAAATTAAATGTAAAAATATGTTATATATAATTTATAATATAAAATAAATAATTAAAATAATAATAAATAAATATATGTAATGAAATAAATTGCTAATGCTATGTACAGTATCTCACAGAAGTGAGTACACCCCTCACATTTTTGTAAATATTTTATTATAGCTTTTCAAGCGACAACACTGAAGAAATTACACTTTGCTACAATGTAAAGTAGTGAGTGTACAGCTTGTATAACATTGTAAATTTGCTGTCCCCTCAAAATAACTCAACACACAGCCATTAATGTCTAAACCGCTGGCCACAAAACTGAGTTCACCCCAAAGTGAAAATGTCCAAACTGGGCGCAAAGTGTCAATATTTTCCAGCACTGTCTTAACCCTCTTGGGCATGGAGTTCACCAGAGCTTCACAGGTTGCCACTGGAGTCCTCTTCCACTCTTTCATGACAACATCACAGAGCTGGTGGATGTTAGAGACCATGCGCTCCTCCACCTTCCATTTGAGGATGCCCCACAGATGCTCAATAGGGTTAGGTCTGAAGACATTCTTTAGCAAGGCAGTGGTCATCTTGGAGGTGTGTTTGGGGTCGTTATCATGTTGGAATACTGCCCTGCGGCCCAGTCTCCGAAGGGAGGGTATCAGGGTCTGCTTCAGTATGTCACAGTAAATGTTGGCATTCATAGTTCCCTCAATGAACTGTAGCACTCATGCACCCCCAGACCATGACACTCCCACCACCATGCTTGACTGTAGGCAAGACACACTTGTCTTTGTACTTCTCACCTGGTTGCCGCCACACACGCTTGACACCATCTGAACCAAATAAGTTTATCTTGGTCTCATCAGACCACAGGACATGGTTCCTTAGTCTGCTTGTCTTCAGCAAACTGTTTGCGGGCTTTCTTGTGCATCATCTTTAGAAGAGGCTTCCTTCTGGGACGACAGCCATGCAGACCAATTTTATGCAGTGTGCGGCGTATGGTCTGAGCACTGACAAGGCTGATCCCCCACCCCTTCAACCTCTGTAGGCAGTACTCATACGTCTATTTCCCAAACACAACCTCTGGATATGAGGCTGAGCATGTGCACTCAACTTCTTTGGTTGACCATGGCAAGGCCTGTTCTGAGTGGAACCTGTCCTGTTAAACCGCTGTATGGTCTTGGCCACCGTGCTGCAGCTCAGTTTCAGGGTCTTGGCAATCTTCTTATAGCCTACGCCATCTTTATGTAAAGCAACAATTCTTTTTTCAGATCCTCAGAGAGTTCTTTGCCATGAGGTGCCATGTTGAACTTCCAGTGACCAGTATGAGAGAGTGAGAGCGATAACACCAAATTTAACACACCTGCTCCCCATTCACACCTCAGACCTTGTAACACTAACGAGTCACATTACACCGGGGAGAGAAAATGGCTAATTGGGCCCAATTTGGACATTTTTACTTAGGGGTGTACTCAGTTTTGTGGCCAGCGGTTTAGACATTAATGGCTGTGTGTTGAGTTATTTTGAGGGGACAGCAAATTTACACTGTTATACAAACTGTACACTCACTACTTTACATTGTAGCAAAGTGTCATTTCTTCAGTGTTGTCGCTTGAAAAGATATAATAAAATATTTACAAAAGTGTGAGGGGTTACTCACTTCTGTGAGATACTGTATATAGATGACACAAAATGCTAATAAAATTATTATAATAAATTGTATAAATAAATATAGCATAATTTGATTAAATTATTTTCTAATGCAGAGTCAATTCACAGGTACCAGGACTGATTTTATAGGCAACAAATGCCATTTTTATTTTTTTCACAAATAGCTTCAGTACTTAATGGGCCGCCCTTGTCACAGAGACTGGGACAATGTTCCTGGTTGTCCCCTCAATCGACAGCCCTGATGGTGACCAATGCAGTATGACTTTTACGTCCTCTGTAATGATTATGCTCAGCCACAGTCATTTTACAACTGGCATTAGTTTCAAAGCAATTATAACTGTGCCCTTAACACCAGATGTCCATTGTTTATTGCAACCTGTCTGAAGGTCTGCTTGTATTTTATCATTTTAATGCAGCTATTATAAACTGTTAGATCCTAGACTATGTTTGTGTTTAGGCACAAGTGTGGTCTTTCATTCATTGTGTCCCTCCATCTGTTTTGCAGTTTGCCCATCACTCCATCATTTCACCACTCCATTTGGCACCATCTCCACACCTCCTCTCGTCCTCCATTCTCGGTTTGTCTCCATAACTCCAAGTGTTTACCTCACTTGCCAATAATAATGAAAACAGTCATTATTTTTGCAATTGCAATCGGTGATGCCGTTAGAGCAGAACTGACACTTCACCTTAACTTTCTTAATCATCTCAAAGTTTTCCTCTCACTTGTCCTCTGGCTGTCTCTCTGTTTTTCTCCGCCTGTGCTATAATTTCTGCCTTAATATTGTAGGTCAAAATTAATGCTATTCGTTATTCTTGTTTGTTACCCTTGGTTTAAATTTCCCCCTTCTCTCTCTTTCATTTTAGGTAGAGTATGATGGCTTAACGGGCCACGTGGAGTTTAACAGCAAGGGCCAGAGGACCAATTACACGCTGCGTATTCTTGAGAAATTCAAGGGGGGTCACAAAGAGGTAACACACACATACACACAGACAAACACTAACTCTGGATTTTATCCGGAATCACGGAAAAGGTTGTGAGGTCTAATGAATGGGTGGTAGCTGGAGTAATCACCACTTCACTCCTCTCTTATTGATCATAGTATTGATCCCTCGCTTCATGCTCTTTTATCTCTCCTTCATCCCCTCGTCTTATTCACTGAACTCGTTTATTCTTGCCTGTTTCCCCCTTGCGAGATCAAACATGTTTTCAAATGGGTCACAAATTATTTTATATTATTTAGTTCATTTAACGCACATTTGTTCATCGTGTAAGTAGTTCTAACTTAATCTTTTTAATTAAAATGAAGCAGTGAAGCATCTTCTAATATTTTTTTTTTTTTTTTACTTCACATGTGCAGATTGGTGTCTGGTACTCCAATAACACATTGGCTATGAACTCCACGTCTTTAGACATCAACACGTCTGAGACGTTAGCCAATAAGACACTCACCGTCACCACAATACTGGTAAGAACTTCTCCAGATATGACTCCATGGGCTTTGTGGCTTTAGCAGCACATGAAAAAAGAACTTTTGAGCATTTCAGATCAATACGTAAGAGATAATTGTGAATTATAGGGCTTTTACAGATTTGGCACTCACTGGTACAAGCTTCAAATGGATTTAGATGTTACACATGACCAAGTAAAGTCTTTTTAAACAGCACATCTCCAAACCCAATTCTGCATTAAGGTGTCTTAAATGTTATTATGGACTCTGATAAGCCTTGCTTGCTTACACATAGCTTACACAGTATAATAATGTTGTTTCTTGAGTTTGTATTTGTATGAAGAGCTTTGTAGATTCCAATTTGACAATCTCAAACATAAATTCAGACTAGACTCATTTTTGCCGTCAGAAATTTGCCTAACACTTTAAGCAAACCTACATTCCTCTGTTGAATGCATTATGAATGTACAGTAATGTTAAAGTCAACATCAAATCAAAATTTTATTTACTTTCTTAATGCACTTTCTGTGAAGAAATCATCAGTGCACATTGTTCTAGCTCATGCTCATGCTCAGTTTTAGATGGATAACATAAAGAACTGTGCTTTTTTTTTTTCATTGATTGTCCTGTTTCTCTCTGTTCCATTATGAAAGTAGAGTGTATGAGTAAATTAAATTAAAAATATATACTAGTTGCAATATTTTATATAGCACCTTCAGTGATTGCATCCATATTCACTGCATTATTATTCATTCCACTGTCATACAATGTTGCTTCCAGGCAACAAACACATTTAAGCAATTCCTTATAACATTAAAATGTATCTGACTCTAATTGTTTTAAAATAGCTTACTGCTTGTATTTGTTTTTTTTAAAAATCAAAACAACCACAAGTCATCCCTTCATTATTAACCATCTTATTTGCATCATGTGCTTTCAAAAAGAAGAAAAAAGAAGGTTTGCTATCCACAGGCAACATCATACTGATATAATACATTCAAAAAATATAATACATTCAAACCAAGAAGCTGCAGCCAAAAAAGTACTTTCACATGTCAAGGCTAAGGAAGCACCGTTTCACTGGATTTTACTGCCATTTCATGGCTTAACACCAATCAAAATGCCACTTCCAATGTATGGCTTTTGACTTTCATTGAGTTTATGGTGCTTCACTGTATGGAATTTTAAAGTGGAATAGTACAGCGTTAAATGTTACCTTCATCCTATTTTATAGGAGAATCCATACGTGATGCGCAAGGCAAACTACCAGGACTTCCAGGGTAACGATCAGTATGAGGGATTCTGTGTGGATATGCTGCGGGAGCTGGCAGACATACTGAAGTTTTCATTCCGGATCAAGCTGGTGGATGACGGCCTGTATGGAGCTCCAGAGCCTAATGGGTCATGGACTGGCATGGTGGGAGAATTAATCAACAGGGTATGCATGCCTGCGCACACGTCTATAATTAAGCTCTGTGGACACATTGTGTAAAATCAGAGACGCTTTCCAGTCACAGTGAACCTCAATAAAATGACTGGGCTTTTACAATACAGGCTTTATTTTCTTTTATCTTTATTGAAACTGCTTATGCCTTAAAGGGCTAGTTCGACCAAAAATGAAAATTATCCCATGATTTAATCATCTTCACTATCATCTTTCAGACGAACACAATTGGAGATATATTTAAAAATATCCTGGCTCTTCCAAGCTTTATAATAGTAGTGAATGGGGGGTGGGAGATTTTGGAGCCCAAAAAAATGCATCCATCCATTGTAAAAATAATCCAATCAGCTCCATGGGGTTAATAATGGCCTTCTGAAGCGAAGCGATGGGTTTTTGTAAGAAAAATATCAATTTTTAAAGCTTTATTAACTAAAATAACTAGCTTCCAGCAGATGACCACATACTGCGCAAGTCGACTTGTGCCACAAGAGTAACACTTGATGCGATGTATGACGTAGGATGTAGGAGTATCGTAAGCTTAGACACCTCTCGCGGTTTAAACAAATAGGGCTGTGCAACAACTCAAGCTCCTCTTCTCTTATATCGAAATCCTCCGATATTTCTCCTTAAAAATTCTCTGTTTAAACTTCTAATTTGTGACCGGTGTTTTGTTTTTGTATCTTCTGTGCTTCCGCGTTCGTCAGTGTGTCATGCATCGGGTCGGGGTTACTGTTCTGCTGCAAATCGATGCGTTAGGACGTCTGCCAGAAGCTAGTTATTATAGTTAATAAATCTTTAAATATGGATATTTTTCTTACAAAAACCCATCGCTTCGCTTCAGAAGGCCTATATTAACCCCCTGGAGCTGTACAGATTATTTTTATGAAAAATCGCACCCCCCATTCACTACCATTAAAAAGCTTGGAAGAGCCAGGATATTTTTGAATGTATCTCAGATTGTGTTTGTGTGAAAGAAGATAGTCATATGCACCTAGGATGGCTTGAGGGTGAGTAAATCATGGGATCATTTTCATTTTTGGGTGAAAGCATTGTCTTAGAAAATTTGTATTTTATTAAAAATTGTAAGAGCCTTTTATATGTTTACATGTTTGAATGCAGCTAGCAGGATTTCAACACTAGGCCATTGCCAGCTGATGTTTCCATTAGAGTAACGATTACATATATTAGCGCAATTCGCACTAATGCTAAAAATAATGGTGGCAGTAATAAGAACGGTAATGTCATTCTATTAACCCCAGTGTGAGCAGGTCTCTGCAAAGTCCTTTTGAAATACACCAACACACTCACACATTCTAATCAGTTCCTTCTGTGTCTAATTATTCCATGACATTATACCATTACAGCTGGTGCAGTCAGTGTACAGTTGTCACGTGTTGGTGTAATTTACTGTGTATGTAAACTGTGTATGCACACATATCTTTCTCTCCATGGGCTCACACTTCAGCTCTTCCTAGACACCAGCGTTTGATGACACCCTTTGAATGTGGTTTACAAAGCCATCTCTCAGTAATCAATTAGGCAGTAATTAAGCAGATTGAGAGATATCTGGGGTACACTTGGGTTTTTTAAGCAGAATGAACAGCTATTGATCACCCCTAGTGTTAGGGAAATTACTTTGCTTGACATGCTACAAGCTACTCGTGATTTTAAATAGTTCAGGTTGACAAAGGTAGACTATTATCTTTTGATAAAATGTAGCTAATTACATTAAAGCTTTCTGGGGTCAATATCAAAGCTTTTTAAGGTTTAAGGACATAAATTTTTTCTATTATTTAAATGTGTTCCTAGTGGTTCACTTATAATGTTAATGAAGGTTTTTTTTTTTTTTTTTTGCACAAAAAAACAAATATATTTGTGGAAAAATGATTATTTTCATCCTTTATTCTGACCCCCTGTGTGAAATGATCCATTTTTAAGGAGTGGCTTCTTTAAAGGGTTAGTTCACCCAAAAATGAAAATGATGTCATTAATGACTCACCCTCATGTCGTTCCAAACCCGTAAGACCTTCGTTCATCTTCGGAACACAGTTTAAGATATTTTAGATTTAGTCTGACAGCTTTCTGTCCCTCCATTGAAAGTGTAGGTATGGTGCACTGTCCATGTCCAGAAAGGTAATAAAAACATCATCAAAGTAGTCCATGTGACATCAGTGGGTTAGTTAGAAGTTTTTGAAGCATCTAAAATACATTTTGGTCCAAAAATAACAAAAACTACGACTTTATTCAGCATTGTCTTCTCTTCCGGGTCTGTGTATATCCACAGTGACGCTGCTTCTTCTTCTTCTACGGCGGTTGGCATCCAGCTTATCTGCTCCGGACAGTGACGCTGATGACGTGTTATGTAGTGCGCCCGAGCTTCGTTTACAGTCTGAGGGCACGCTGTATTCAAGCTATTCTACATTGTTTGTATTTTGGTATTGCTATATTTTTTAAAATGGTGCGTAGGTGTGCATGTCCTAATCGCTTCACAGTCCGGAGCAGAAGGGGGCGGTAATGCACCAATAAGCTGGATGCCAACCGCCGTAGAAGAAGAAGAAGCAGCGTCACTGTGGATATACACAGACCCGGAAGAGAAGACAATGCTGAATAAAGTCGTAGTTTTTGTTATTTTTGGACCAAAATGTATTTTAGATGCTTCAAAAACTTCTAACTAACCCACTGATGTCACATGGACTACTTTGATGATGTTTTTATTACCTTTCTGGACATGGACATACTTACACTTTCAATGGAGGGACAGAAAGCTGTCGGACTAAATCTAAAATATCTTAAACTGCGTTCCGAAGATGAACGGAGGTCTTACGGGTTTGGAACGACATGAGGGTGAGTCATTAATGACATAATTTTCATTTTTGGGTGAACTAACCCTTTAAGGCTTGTCAGTAAACGGCCACTGTTATGATTGGCTAACGTCATCGCATAGGAAAAAGTATCAACGCCCACATGCTATTGCACGCAAGTAAGTGTTTTGAAAACATTATCCATATTAAACCATCATTTACAGACAATGCATTATGAAATCTTTTACTTAAAGGGATAGTTTACCCTGCTTCTTCCTAGCGTTGTTCCCGCTGTGGTGCAGGGTCCGCTTTTCGCCATTGTCTTCTCCATTTGGCGCGGTCTAGAGCATCTTCAGGGGATGCGTTGACCAACTTCATGTCCTCCTTTATTCGATCCATCCACCGCTTTTTCGGACGTCCGCGTGGACGGCGGCCCTCTGGCTTAATGCGCATGGCAATCTTGGCCACTGATGACTCCTCAAAAGGGATAGTTTACCCAAAAATGAAAATTCTGTCATCATTTACTCACCCTCAAGTTGTTCCAAACCTGTATAAATTTCTTTATTCTGTTTAACACAAAGGAAGATATTTTGAAGAAAGTTTGTAACCAGGCTGCTTTGGGGCACCATTGACTTCTATAGTAGGAAAAAAAAAATGGAAGTCAATGGTGCCTGTTTCCCACATTCTTCAAAATATCTTCCTTTGTGTTCAACAGAACAAAGACATTTATACAGGTTTGGAACAACCTGAGGGTGAGTAAATGATGACAGAATTAAAAAAAATAATTTTTTGGTGAACTATCCCTTTAAGGTTTGTTATTCTGGGTAGCGTTTCCCAAAAGCATCGTAAGCCTAAGTTGATCGTAGCTCCAATGGTTTCAATGGAGCTACGATCAACTTAAGCTTACGATGCTTTTGGGAAACGCTGCCCAGTACAGTTGGCTGCTTCATCTTTCAACAAAAGTTTCTTTGCAAACTCTCCATAACACTGTGCCTCGTTTACAAAACAAAATGCTCCGAACAAACATATAATCCTCCGACGCGATCCAGGAAGCCATTAAAATAAACCACCCACTTGTTTCCGATGCTGGGATCCTTTGGAAGTCTGTACAGAAACTGGACGTGTCAAAGCGAACATTCTTCACTCTTCCATTTGTCCTGTTGTCGGCAGACTCAAGCTGTTGTCGGCAGACTCAAGCACGCAGAGTATGTCAGAAACTGAATGCGCATCTGTATTCTGTATCCAGTGTAGACAGTGTCAGTGATTATAATGGGCTCTATTTACTTTTGATGCGACACAACACTCACATTCAGTGTAAGCAAATATCAGCCTTTAAGCGAGTGAACACCAGTGGACGTGGCCTATGGTACAATGATGTAAAATTATTCGTCGATGTCTTGCTCTGGAGGCAGTTATATGCAAATGTATTTCCCTGTGTGACATTAATTATCTAAGTTGATTTGACATTGAAAAAAAGTGTGTGTGTGTGTGTGTGTATATATATATATATATACACAGTATATATAAAATTGTACAGCATTAAATTTTATATATATATATATATATATATATATATATATATACTAAAAATGAAGGTTGTGATATTTGAGTGTTTGAGTTTGTTTGACTGTAAAGCTCATTGTAAAGCACAGTGTGAAATTTTTTTTAGCATTTTGTCTTGCAAAACTGCACCTCACAGAAAAATAACTTTAAAAAATGCATTACTTTAAAAACAGCTGAGCTAATATCACGCTACAGAGAAAATGTTATGTTTAACAGCGTTACTGTAACAATAGTTACTCCCTCCCTAGCACTATCACCCCCTCCTCCTCGAGGAGGAAAGAAAAAGGGCAAAATAATGCCACACTGAGGTTTTTTATTCATTATTACTCATTTCCTTCCTCTGGAACTTTCACTCTTGTGCTTTTATATTCTCTCCCCTTTCATTTTTCATTCCGTATCCCTCGTTCCCTTCATCTCTCAAGGGCACAATATTCCCAGTGTCCTCGCTGGAAGCCTTCTCTTTACCAACTCTCTGTTCTTAACCATTCCTCATCACCCCTTCCCCTACAAGTATCTGTTACTTCTCTCAAGGACCATCATTTTATTTCTCCCACTCTCTCTTTCTGTTTTTCACTCTTTAGCCCTGTTTTTCTATCTATCTCTTTCCTTCCCTGTAATAAATAAATCTCTTTCCTTTTACCCAAGGACTCTCATATCAAATTCTTCCATCAAACCAGGCTTCTTTCAGTGCACTTACATCCCTTTATTATCTGTCCATTCATCCATCCAGCTGTCCAGCCTTGACTTTCCTTTTTTTTTTTTCAATTCTTTGCTCACTCTCCTTGTGCTAAATTTCCTTTTTCTTTCCTCTGCCACTCCTTGTCTTTATCAATGAACCTCAGATAATGTCAAACGCTTTTCTTCTCGAGTGCTTCTGGAAACCAAGGTCAATGTTTAGCACGGGAATACATGTGGAGCACAAACTACACGCGACGAAATTGCAGGCCTGATGCGAGTCAAACCATTGTACAACTGACACAGCGGTATGCTAATGAGTGCTTAGCAACATCACTGAATTATCACCACAAACGAGGGGGTTGGTAGTTATTATCTGTCAGTAAAGCACCTCCAAGTTACAGTATGTAATAGAAACCCTGAAGCTATACCAGAAGTCCATCAGGATGATTATAGGTCTTTCTTTTTCTTTTTTCTTGTGCGTTAGATCTTTACAAATTTCAGCAGTGACTGAACTTGGCTGAATTTTAATGGTTTCAAATTATAGAGGAAGTACATGTATGCATGATTTTAATCGGTAAGATGACAGCCATTTCTTTAAAGGTTTTTTTATAAGCTAATCCATGAGTAGAGCACCACAGACTTATTTTTTGTGTTAAATAAATCAAAATCAGAAAAGAGTTTTGTGGCTTGTGATGTATTTTATGTCTGTTTGAGATCATCTACACTGTATTTGTTGTTTTACTTTATTTCAATAAGCTCCCTGTGATCGGAAATCATGGGTGGCAAATACCTCTTGAATGTAATTTTGGTTACCGAAAACGTTGCATCAGTCAGCAAAATAACTGAGAGTACTATATCAAACTAGTATTGCTAATTCTCTCTCTTTCTCTCTGTTTGTTGCAGAAAGCAGATCTGGCAGTGGCTGGATTTACAATCACATCAGAGAGGGAAAAGGTCATAGATTTCTCCAAACCTTTCATGAACCTTGGAATCAGTATCCTATACCGCGTCCACATAGTAAGACATTTATAATATACTGAATTGTGATTGCATACTATATTGGTATTTTATTATCATTGACTAGGGGTGTGTGTTATCACGATTTTTGATTGTGGACAATTAATCCACAATCTGCTTTAGAAGAAATATCGCTGTATGCTACAGTGCATTTTATCAGTTACAGTTCTGCCACCTCCGTACCAACATACTGTACAACACGACATACATTCACATCATGTTATAGCTGAGGTAGGGTTACACTCACTTGACATTACAGTCAATCACAATCCTGAAAGTTTATTATTTGCATGCGTTTTAAATCCTTGCCGGTTAAATATTTTCTTTGCACGCTTTTCTGAGCGCGTACACCCGAAACACGCTTGTCAAACAGCGTGTGAGTACTGAACTATGTTATCTTTCGCGTCTTATTGCGCTTAAACTGTCAGATACACACAAGGTTTACATAAACACAGTCGATTATGTCTTAAGTGAACGTACACAGTTGTGAGAAAACCAGATGCGTGTCTATATGTTAGATCCGTGCATGAGGTCTTAAAGTGACAGCAGCCTAATAAACCTGCTGTTGCTTGTCATAATTGTTAATCAAACAACAAAAGACTTACTGCTCTTCACTGAATAACTTCAGTAGTTTTAATAAGAATCAGTGTATGTATAATTTATACAGTGAAGTCTAGTGTTTTATTTTTACATTTTTCATTTTTGTCATGTCGTCCACCCCTATCATTGACTATGTGATATTCTTCCCTGAATCTCACAAAACCTTTCAAGAATATGTATAATAATAATAATAATAATAATAATAATAAATTATTATTTTGTTGTTATTATATTACTAATATTATTAGTAATTATTATTGTTAAAGGTACACTTTGTAACTTTTATCCCTTTAGCGGTTAAAAAACAAATCTGCATGAATTTTGAAAAAAGAACATTGATATGGTTGTGTTTCGGCGCTGCGTGACTGTGAGTAAATCCTACAGCTCATAAAACATTCATTACAAGTCTTGAGAGATAGAACCAGTTTAGATGGAAAGGATTTCTAGCTGACTGAAGACGTTACTGTAGCTAAACCCATTAATAGACACGGTACTTCCTTGCAAATAAATTCCAGCACAGTGCTACAACAACCATAATGAAATGACCCTGCTTAGTAGATAATGCTTTACAATGAACTCTGTTAGAGAGCTACATATAGCAATTTATCTTTTATAGCAATTATAGCTATTTATCTGTAAGGTATAAAATACCTTACTCACCTCATGAATTACTCACTTTTACAACATTTCAAATCCCTCAGTTCTCGCCATCTCTGAAAAGCCAAGCCAATGTTGACTCTTGTTTTATTACGAGCTCTGTCGCATTCTCTTTTTGCCAGCAGAATCTTCTCTGTTCTGTGTTTTATATGATGAGACACACATGGGCAAGTGACATATGTACGCAAATTCCCGCGAAAACCATCCCGACAGGTCTAAAATATAAACACTTATAGTAGATTTACCATAGTGAATCAGGGTAAGACATTCCTATGGGCAACAGGTGGTGCTTAGTAAAGAATTTTTGTAAGATTTTGTTTTGTTGGATTGTCCCGTTTAACAATCTTGCGAGAAAATCTTGCATTCTAGTAGCTTAAACATCAAAGCACGGTGCAAATGTGTAAGGGTGTCGCTTTCCTGAGAAGACATGCATCCCTTTAATGCATTGTAAGTCGCTTGGGATGAAAGCACCTGCCTGATGCATAATGCATAAATGAAAAATTGTGTATAATGTTTTGTCTGTATCAATAACAAACTTTTACCAAATCTCTGCATATGAAAAGGTGCACTAAACAAAACAATAACAAACAGCAATTGTATCAGGAAAAGCTTTTAGCTGTTTTGAGTTTCTGTGGGAGTGGTGAAAGCATTGTTTGTATTGTTTATGTGCTTTCTACAGGGCAGGAAGCCAGGTTATTTCTCCTTCTTGGATCCGTTTTCACCAGCTGTCTGGCTCTTTATGCTTTTAGCCTATCTGGCCGTTAGCTGTGTACTCTTCCTGGCTGCCAGGTACCACACTGTCACTCAATACACACAGATCTATTTTGAATATCATTATATTCACAGTCCAGCGTTCTTCCTGAGGTAACAGTAGTCTTTCCCTGTTTCGTTGTTTGTTTGTTTCTCTCCCTCCATCAGGCTGAGTCCATATGAGTGGTACAACCCCTTCCCATGTTGGCGGGAACGCAAGGACCTCCTGGAGAATCAGTACACACTAGGGAACAGCCTGTGGTTTCCGATCGGTGGTTTCATGCAGCAGGGTTCAGAGATCATGCCCCGGGCCCTGTCCACACGCTGTGTCAGTGGTGTTTGGTAAGTGTGGGGATGGTTCACACTTCTTTTGAGGTGTAAGAAACCATGCAGTAAGTGTGCATGTGAATCTGTGAGTATTAAAGACACTCTTTCACACCGAGTATCTCCACAAGTTGGTTCTGCAAACATTGGCGAATAAGGTTTGATAAATGATAAGTGTAAAAAAAAACATAATGGAGATATAATTTAGTTTCATTAAGTGTTAACAATGAGATTGTGGTTTTTATAATCAATTAACACTGCTTTTGTAATTTTTTACAAGACGGACAAAATTTGTCACCAAAAAAGTCATTTGGTTTAACCAAAATTTCAGTTTTACCAAATGACACTTTTGGTTATACCGAATGACGATATTTTCAAACAATGCTAACAGGCTGATATCTAGCTAGCTAGCAAAGGGACAATCAAACACTTTATATTTAGTACAAGTTTTTAAAATATTCCAACATTTTCCATGTTTTATAGCAGTTGTACCGAATGACCTGATGTTTCGGGACATGCGTATGAGCAAGTGAAAACTGAATTTTGAAAACTGAAAAGTGAAAAATGAATTTTTCAAATAGTTAAAAGAGAGTTAGTTACTTTGCTTCATGACCATGTGGTCCTTGGCAGGTGTCTGAATGATGTCACATCCTGTCACATGATATTAAAGGCATGACTTGATCCAAAATGGTCCCTTTATATTGGTTACTCCGAGACATCAGTGAAATTCATTTTTCCAGACATTCTTTCTTATAACAAAGCAACGACTTCTACACATAATTTTATACCATTTTGCACTATGTTGATATATGATGATATAAAATCATGCCAGAATAAAAAAAATAATAATTTATACATTTATTACAATTTAAGATATTTTAATCACAAATTAAATAGCTGTATTGGCCTTTTGACGGTTAAACTGAATGACCTTTTGACACTTCAAAATCTTTAAAATACCTTTATATGTAGGAAAATATAATTAAAACTTTTTGGATTCAATAAAAGTGATCTAGATGTTTTTGTATTATTATTAAAGGGGTGGTTCAATGTTTTTTTTCCAGGCTTGATTGTGTTTTTGGGGCACAGTTTAATATGTCTTAATGCTTCGTTTTTTTGACAACGCTGTATTTTTCATATATTTTATCTTTATTCTACACCTCTGTTTCCATTGTCATTTGAACGGCTCGTTTGACTTCCTGCTTCTATGAAGCCACTCCCTCCGAAATACGGAATGTGCTCAGATTGGTTAGCTGGCCCAGTGTATCCAGAGCCATCGTGATTCGCTGAAGCGTCCGGAAACACCACGCACCTTACCATTTGTTACCGGTTACGTGGGCTTCGGTTATATTGTATGCTCAATTTGATTATATTGCTGTATCAAATTGAGCCCGAATCAGACCCAGATGAACAGCAATCGTGGCTTTTAAAGGACGTTTATGAATGGTATTTCATTTTGTATTTGTGTCAAAGTGTTTAGATGCTGTCACTGCTGTTTGTTAGCTTTCAGTATACAGTTTTATCCTGATTAAAGCTTTACTGTAGCCGAATACATGACTGAGTAGTAGCATTTTTGTAAAGGTAGCGTTTAATTTACAGCATGAACAACTGTTTGTCTATGAACATAGAAGCTTGTTGGCGTTTGTTTGAGAAGTATGCTCTATAATACAGCTAACTGGCTAGCGAAGCAAAAATGAGTTGCTCTTTGTATACATCATTGATGCAACCAAAAATGAACTATACATTTAAAAGACATGTACAAACAATAAAACGTACTTACAGTTTGAAGCCAATAAACAGCAGCTTCTGCTTTTAAAGTGGGAACTGCTTCTTTCAGTAATAGCCTTTGTGCATTTAGTAATAGCCATCCAGCATTGAACTCGTGTAGATTCTGAAAGCTGTCTTCCACAGCGCATCCAGTGTAGAAATTATCACAGATTATAATGGGTTCTATTATCTTTTGACTCATCGCTCGCGTCCGGTGTACAAAACTCTTCCGCTTCCACATGCTGCGCGACATGGCCTCGCCCACTTTGTTGCGTGTTCCCGGGGGGCGTGTTTTGCAGGTTTTATGATGTCACCAAACCTGGAAGAAGCTCGTTGTATTCCAAACCGGTCGTTTTTGTAGGCATTAAACTGCCATAACTTTAAAAGACAATATCTCCATTTGCATTGAACTTTCAGTGCTGTAACTTTGCAGATACTATTTATGCTCAAGCAGCAACATTACACACTAACTAAAGTTAAAAAAGTGAAATCGCAATGAACCACCCCTTTAAGGCCTTTGGACAAAAAAATGACCCATCACGTTATTGACCCATATATATACAGTATATGTAACATATATATAATGTATGTATATAAAAAATGAAAATCTAAAATCTAAAAATGAAAGCTAATGAATACTATATTAGTAAACAATACGAAAATAACACTGAAGTGGATTCTTCAGTTTGTGGATCTTTTCTGTACCCAATAAGGATGTTCAAGTTTTTTTTTTTAATGCAATCCTATTTTTAAAGGATAGATTATAATAGCTTTAAACTTTGTTTTGTTTCACTTTAATTACTTTTTCAGTGTTAGAATATGATCATTAAATTTTCCAGAATTTCTCTATTTTGTGCTTTTGTCCCAACCCAGACTTTTTAACTTCTCTTTTATAATAAATGAATAAAAAGTCATGAAAATTATTCTTAATTATACTGCACTTTTGCCAATGAACCTTGAATGTAAGTCCCCCCCCCCCCCCCCCCCCCCCCAAAAAAAAGCCTGTATTTCATGATAAAAATGAGAAAAGGGACAAATGAAAAGTTCTCTTTATTTTCATATTTAAATGTAAATTACTTAATTAAATTTATATAAATATTTATATATTTCATTGACTGCTGTCTAACCTGTGGTGTTAGCAAGTACAGAATACAAACTTGCATATTACCAATAATTAAAATAGTTGAAAGAAGTTTCGTTTTCTCAAGAGCCTCTAGCTGAATAATCACTCATATCTTATTTCTTGGTAGGTGTTGTGTTTTGTTTTTTGGCCAAGCAAAAAAAAAAAAAAAAATGACCTACTTGGTGTGAACATTTTCTGTGGGGCAGATTTTCACCCATGGGGATGCATTATTTCAATTTA
Source organism: Megalobrama amblycephala (assembly GCF_018812025.1). Lineage (NCBI taxonomy): Eukaryota > Metazoa > Chordata > Actinopteri > Cypriniformes > Xenocyprididae > Megalobrama > Megalobrama amblycephala. The sequence goes on along the minus strand of NC_063052.1, from coordinate 34,681,028 downwards.
ACATGCACCAAAAATCTGTTCTCTGTGTAAAGAGACCGTTAAGAGTGAGTGTGTCTTTTCTCACATATTGAAAGTGTAAAGTGTATTAAGTTGTGTGGGCATGTTTGTTTTGCTTGCAGACATATAATGCACATAGAGTGCGCTTCACTCTTTTGTAGTGTATTTCCAGATTAGTCTCCAACCTCTCAGTTCATTTTGCTCTCTTCCTGCTATATCAAGTCAAGCTGTCTTCTGTTCCATCTCTTCAATTTCTGTCTTGCGCCTTGCTGTTGAGGTCATTTAAGTTGAACAACCACTTTAACAATGTAACAATGGAGCTGAAATGATTCGATCTGTGCATGCAGTGGAAGCTGAATGTTTAATCATCTGTGGTGTGAAATAAACACAATAGATGCAACTTTAATCCCACACAGGGGTGACCCAGAAACCGGAGAGCGCCCGTCTAACTCCACTGTGCCCCTGAGCACAACACTAAACTCTGTGATGGTCTAGAGGGACGTGTATCTGCAATTGGTGTACTTTAATTTTTGATAAAGAGCTTTTACTAAATGACAAGTAACTAATCTGCCTGTTTGTGCATTTTTAGAGGCCAGTCTCTTTAGAAAAGTTTGAAATGCTTCACCAGTCTCATGAAAGCTCTTTCTCTGAGGACTTCAGAAGTTTCCTTTCATCTGGGCATGATTTAGTGCGGCGAAGACCACACTCCATGCCTGCGTTGGAAAGGGCTCTCAAACTTCCTTCTAAAAAAAATCCTTCATCAACATGAATCAGCATTCATAATCGCAAATAAATTCAAACTACCGTTCAAAGTTTGGGGTCAGTAAGTTTTGTTTTTCTAAAGAAATTAATACTTTTATTCAGCTAGGATACATTAAATTGATCCTAAATGACAGTAAAGACATGTAACAAATGTTACAGAAGATTTGTATTTCAAATAAATGCCGTTCTGTCATGACAACTCTCGGGAGATGGGTATGGTAATAGAGATTGGCATGGTAATTGATATGGCTCTGTAAATGTATTTGGTCTTGGCGGAATAGATCTGCTACGCTGCTGCTGCTGCTGAGCAAGTACCGAGAATTGCTACTGCCAGTACATTCACATACATTGCCGTGAGCATGTAAGACATGCTGCTGCACATGTAATATATATGAATGAACCCCCATAGCAGATCTATACAGGTGGAGCTGGGGAAGGTGGAGGGTTTCTGAAAGCGCGCTGCAGACTGCTAACAGTAACACTACCGGTATTTTAAATAGTAATAACATTTTAACATTTCATAACATTACTGTTTTTTTATTTTTTATTTCTGTGGGTGAAAATGCCGTGTTGATGCCGGAGGTCAGAGGAGAATGGCGAGACTGGTTTGAGCTGATAGAAAGGCAACAGTAACTCAAATAACCACTTTTTACAATCAAGGTCTTCAGAAGGGCATCTCTAAATGTCACAGTATTTTTGATCAAATAAATGCAGCATTGGTGAGCCTAATTTAAAAAAAAAAACTTACCCACCCCAAACTTTTGAACAGTAGCATACTTTTATAACGCGATGGATTTCTAAACATTTCAGATCAAACAGAGCATGAAGACATTTTTTTTCTTTGGAATACTGTATTATGTAGATAATTTGTGCTGAAGCCCGAGAACATGGCTTGTTTTTTACCTGGTTAAAGCTAGTTAGGTGTCTGATCAACTGGACTACCAGTTAGTGGTGCTGAGGTCAACCCAGTAGACCATCCTGATCAGAGATAGTAGACCACATTGGCTCTGGTGGGGAACTGGTTGAACTGGTTAAAAGTATTCCAGAACATAGTTTGAATTAATTTACCAGCTTAAACTTGGTATTACCTATTTTTTTTTCTAGATCTTGTTGGTTAGAAGAACATCTGGCATGAATTAGTAAATTAAATGGTTAATGTGTTAACTGTCATCATGTCTTAATTCATTCAAATTACAGATAATTCCACAGGGTTCACAAACACTATTGATTTTTTTTTATAGCTTGCTATTTTGCATTTGATCAAACCAAGTTCATCTGATTGACATTGCTGCTGTGGGTATTTTTCAATATTTCATTGAGTGATATACGTGCATATATATTTCTGATGGAAAAAATGCTGTGTTCCTGTGTGCACGGGACAGGTGGGCATTCACGCTGATCATCATTTCCTCCTACACGGCAAACCTTGCAGCTTTTCTGACGGTCCAGAGGATGGAGGTGCCAATCGAATCTGCTGATGACTTGGCAGATCAGACAAATATCCAGTATGGGACTATTCAAGGAGGAAGTACTATGACCTTCTTCATGGTACGTAGGTCCTTGCAAGCATGTGTTTGTGTGAAATTATGTGTGTGTGTGTGTGTGTGTGTGACTTCCATGTGTGCACGTGTGATGTCATAATGCATCACTTCCTGTTTATGGCGGTAACTGGACTAGTGACTCATATACAAGCCCACGCGGAATCTGTGCTGGCAGAACTTCATAGAAAGCTTCAGATTTCCACAGAATTGAAACGCCCTTCATTCACAAAGTTCTATACAAGCCCCACCTTTTGCATGTATAGATATTTATTAATATTAATATATATATTTTTAATAATACTAACTTATGCTTAGTCTCTTATGCTTAAAATAACTATTTAATACATTTTCATTAGAAAATTCAAAAGAAGCATTTATTTGAAATAGAAATATTTTGTAATATTATAAATGTATTTACCGTGAGTTTTAATCAATTTAATGCCTCCTAAGTATAAAGTCTCTCTGGCCCCAAACTTTTGAGCGGTAGTGTATATATAAAACATTCACTGGCCACTTTTTAGGCACGCCTGTTCAACTGCTCTTTAACGCAAATAACTAATCAATCAATCACATGGCAGCTGCATTTAGACATGGTCAAAAAGATCTGCTGAAGTTTAAAATTGAGCATCAGAATGGGGAAGAAATGTGATTTAAGTGTCTTTGAACGTGGCATGGTTGTGGTGCCAGACAGGCTGGTCTGAGTATTTCAGAAACTACTGATCATGGCTCGCATCATGGCTGCATAGTCGACAAATCTGCAGCAACTGTGTGATGCTATCATATCAAAATGGACCAAAATCTCTGAAGAATGTTTTCAGCACCTAGTTGAATCTATTCCAGGAAGGATTAAGGCAGTTCTAAAGGCAAAAGGGGGTCAAACCGGGTACTAGCAAGGTGTACCTAATAAAGTTGCCAGTGAGTATATATATTTATATAATTTTGACTAGATTTGGCCTTCTAGATTTGCTTGTAGGTAGATCTGTTCCCAATACAGCTTTCGCGACTACTCATTTTGAATAATTGCTCAGAAAAGTGGTTGACTAGTCTGTGGGTCAGTGTTTACCTTATGTAAATAATTTTGAATACAGAATGAAAAACCAAAACAAAACAATTGGAGCTGAAATCAAGTGATACACGACTAGTCGAAATGGATCCAATGCTTTAATTTGCAGTAGAGTTAATCGACTAGTTTGTGCATGTGGTTTAAATGATGTCATAATGCATCATGTCCTGTTTATGGCAGCAAGCAGTTGGCTTAGTGACTCACAGCCACATCTATATTCACACTGGAGGCCAAGTTCACTTCCCCTATTACATTAATAATGTATTATCCATATTTCTTTCCCTTACATTTTCACTTTCTTTCAATGTTACCTCAATCTAGTTCACTCTCAGTGTCTGCCAATAAAATGTCTCTTTATTCATTCACCTGTCCTCATGTCACCGCAAATATAATTATGTCTTTGATTTTTCTCCACCTTCCAATACTATGTCTGTTTCACCTCTCTTTTCTCTTTCTGTCTTTTCCAATGATGACATCTGTGATGACAAACCCACTCTGCACTCTCGCTCTTAGAACTCGCGCTACCAGACATACCAGCGCATGTGGAATTACATGTACTCCAAGCAGCCCAGTGTGTTCGTGAAGAGCACAGAGGAGGGCATAGCGCGGGTTTTAAACTCCAAATACGCCTTTCTTCTGGAGAGCACCATGAACGAGTACCACCGACGCCTCAACTGCAACCTCACTCAGATAGGAGGCCTGTTGGACACCAAGGGCTACGGCATCGGCATGCCTCTGGGTGAGTAGGGTGGAAGTGGAAAAGTCCGAGAAATAAAAAGAAAGAGAAAGAAAGAAAGGCTTCAGGTGGGATATAAAGATTTAAATAAAACCCAGGTCTGATTTTAACCTTGTTATATAAGTAGAAATACTTTTGAGAGTCCAGCAGGGAGGTCTAAAATACAGTATTTGGCCAGTATGCAAGACAGCCATTAGCATTAAGTGGCAGCAAACGGGGGAAAAGTACTACTTTTGACTTCACACTTTGGTGATTTTATTTCTTATTTTGAACTTCATCTCACAAATAATTTCTTGTTTTGTTTTTTTACTCTGAGGTGGCTTCCATTATTCTGTAGGTACTTTTTAAGGGTTATTTGGGCCTTGTTAACCTGCAAATCCATGACTAATTGGTATCCAGACATATTCCTGCATGTATTGTGTCATGTTGTTTAATGCTAAAATATTTTCTCTTTTCAAGGGCTGTCATTCCTTAATTTAAATTAGAGTACTTGATTTTAAAAAAGAATCCTCGATTGCAATTTGTCCATGTCGATTAACCGGCAAAATACCCAAAGTAGCGCATTCCATGGACGAGAATCCATAAACTGCATTATTAGACCGTTTTCAAAGGCTGCATGATATATTAAAACCATAATATACCATAGTGCTATTGTGAAATCACAAAGGATGCTGCTGAGGGTTTCAGCGATGTTTTAATTATTTAAATGCGTGCAGGTTACGAGTTTCTTCAATCTCAGAGCGGCTCCCTTCACAGTAAATGCTGCTCCATACAAACTCAGTCTCAGCATGTATTGTTTGTTTGGGCTTCCAGAAATATGCATTTGGGAACGTATGACATGCTTTGTGTTTCATGCAAAGTGTTGCACTGTTATCATTTACATGCATGGAGCCCGTCTCAGCAGCTTGGTTACCAAACTCCATCTCTGCATGCTGTAGGTTTGGGTTGCTTATAATGTTCATCTGGGTACGCAACATGCAATTTCAAGTTTAAACCCTCGCTCCTTGCAGTACATGTAGCAAGGTGGGTTTTTTTTTTTTAAATATATACATTGAACAGTCAATGTAAAGGTTTGTGAAAGTGATCTTGCGCAACATGGCACCTCATGGCAAAGAACTCTCTGAGGATCTGAAAAAAGAATTGTTGCTCTACATAAAGATGGCGTAAGCTATAAGAAGATTGCCAAGACCCTGAAACTGAGCTGCAGCACGGTGGCCAAGACCATACAGTGGTTTAACAGGACAGGTTCCACTCAGAACAGGCCTCGCCATGGTCGACCAAAGAAGAGGTTGTGTTTGGGAAATAGAAGTATGAGTACTGCCAGCTTTGCTGCAGAGGTTGAAGGGGTGGGGGGTCAGCCTGTCAGTGCTCAGACCATACGCTGCACAATGCATCAAATTGGTCTGCATGGCTGTCGTCCCAGAAGGAAGCCTCTTCTAAAGATGATGCACAAGAAAGCCTGCAAACAGTTTGCTGAAGACAAGCAAACTAAGGATATGGATTACTGGATCCATGTCCTGTGGTCTGATGAGACCAAGATAAACTTATTTGGTTCACATGGTGTCAAGCGTGTGTGGCGGCAACCAGTTGAGGAGTACAAAGACAAGTGTGTCTTGCCTACAGTCAAGCATGGTGGTGGGAGTGTCATGGTCTGGGGCTACATGAGTGCTGCCAGCAGTGGGGAGCTACAGTTCAATGAGGGAACCTTGAATGAGCAGAGCATGATCCCCTCCCTTCGGAGACTAGGCTGCAGGGCAGTATTCCAACATGCCATCAGAACCCCAAGCACACCTCCAAGACGACCACTGCCTTGCTAAAGAAGCCGAGGGTAAAGGGACTGGCCAAGCATGTCTCCAGACCTAAACCCTATTGAGCATCTGTGGGGCATCCTGAAAAAGAAGGTGGAGGAGCGCAAGGTCTCTAACATCCACCAGCTCTGTGATGTCGTCATGAAAGAGTGGAAGAGGACTCCAGTGGCAACCTGCAAAGCTCTGGTGAACTCCATGCCCAAGAGGGTTAAGGCAGTGCTGGAAAATAATGGTGGCCACACAAAATAATGACACTTTGGGCCCAATTTGGACATTTTCACTTAGGGGTGTACTCAGTTTTGTGGCCATCGGTTTAGACATTAATGGCTGTGTTGAGTTATTTTGAGGGGACAGCAAATTTACACTGTTATACAAGCTGTACACTCACTACTTTACATTGTAGCAAAGTGTCATTTCTTCAGTGTTGTCACATGAAAAGACATAATAATATATTTACAAAAATGGGGTGTACTCACTTCTGTGAGATACTGTATGTATTTGAAGTCACTTTAATGGTTATTGTTCACTTGGTCTATTTTTATTACCACATAAAATGATCAATTACTTGATTAATCAGCAAAATAATCGATCGATTACCAAAATAAACATTAGTGACAGCCCTCCCAGTATAATCAGCATTTATTTGTTTGTTTATTAGGCAAAATTTCTGTTTTAGTTCTGTCTGAGATGTGACTAATTAGCACACAAACTATTTGCTACAGTATTAGCACACAAACTCTGACATGTGGTGCCATGGTGCTCAAGTGTATGGCGTGAGTTTGATTGTGAACATTTTTTGTTCTCTGTCCATTATCCCTCTGAATAAAAAAAAAAAAAATTCAAAAGTAAAAAAAAAAAAAAACGTTTTAGTTCTGCCAGAAATAAACATGATGATGGCCCACAGAACATCACACAGACAAGAAAGCCGATGTCACAATGATAGCATCTCTTCACGCTCTGATATTGCACATATCAAATTTTTCTTCTGGATAGATGGCTTGGCACTTTTCCGCAAAGCTTGATAAATAGCAATTCTGACTTTGACTTTGGCATTTGGCATTTCCAGCAATTATTCATTGACATACAGAAATATGAGGGAGGGAAAAGAAAAAATTTATGGCATATGTGTTTTGTATTGAGGGTTTTAATGCTCACTATTGGGTGTTACAATGAGGAAGGCAGGAAAAGAGAAAACCTGGGGTCTTAATTGTGGCTAAAGGATTGAGCTGGGTGAGATAATGGCCACCACTGAGCCACTGTATTCACTGAAAAAATGTAGAAGGGTTTTCTAGACTTGAGTGCAAAGGGGCTTGTCAAGTCAAAATTTAAGAAGCTTACATCCAGCTGTGAAAGTGAAATAGGCCGTAAAAGTGTTATTGGCGTCATGTGGTGATTTCGCACAGTAGGTCTACTGCTCCAATTCCCAAAGACTTCTAAGGAAGCTAATAATTCCGTAATATTTTTCAACATTCTTTTGAAGCTGATCAGCATATGTCTGAAATGCAAAATCTCTTTAATTCAGCTCCATTGTTGTTCAGTGTACAATTCATCAAAAGACTGAAAATAGTTAGCAATTGTATTGCTTTTTTGTCCTGTAATTTTGATCCCTACTTATAAAAACGAAATCATTAGTACAGTAGATTTTCCACTATTTATACATTTCTAAGTCATATGCCAATATGAAAAAGTTTAGCTTAAATACAGCCTCACTGCATGTGTGGCATCGTTTCTAGCAGTTTCATTAGGGTATTTAGTGTTGGTTATATTTATGAGGGGGGAAAACTAATCTTGAAAAAAACATTATTAAAAAAAAGTACTTTATTTATGAAGTCTTAACCAGGTAGAACTGTCACCAAATGTCAATTTCTCATAAAATTGTAAAGATATGACCTTACTTCATGTTTAGTGTCTTTGATGTGTTACACTTGAACAGTGTAGTATATCAGAAACCTTTTAATAGCTCTTTACTGACATGGACTGTGATATTTCTGATGAAATTTGGGGAGGATTTGGTGAAACCTGAAGAAGGATTAAAAATGGTGGAAATCAAATGGGACAGAAATTGAAAACACTGGGAGCAATAAAATAAAGGAGAATAACACGTCCTGATATTTTAGTACTATTTATATACTATTATAGTATGTTTCATTTTAAATTCAGTTCAGGAATTAGTAATTTTGTTATGAGCTTTATCATTTTTAGTTGTTTTTCATTTGGTCCAAAAGTTATTACCTAAAAACTGTTGGTGGTGTTATAGGGTTTGAGGAGCAGATTGGATATTAAAAACATGCCCAATCTATGTGCCAATATGGGCTGCTGTAGACTCCCATGATGCATGAAGAATAATAAAAACCTTTCGTTTTTGGTCCCTGAAAAAGAAATGATGGCTCCAAAACTTTAAGAAGTAATGAGTACAGTGTTGTTTTAGCAGATAAGATTATGAGAATAAGAGAGAGGACATATAAAAGAGGGATGCTCATAAATACTTTCAAACATAGGTGGGGAACTTGTACCTACAGTAGGTTAATTGATGTGGTTAGGAAATTACCAGTGCTGTTTTTGATCTTGTGTCCTCCAGGAAGATCAGTCCAACAACCTCATGACCACTAAGCTAAACTGTCCTCCAAAATGCTCATAATCGCATGAACCCGTAACTAGATTTGAAATGAGAACCCAGGAGCAGCATTCGTCTTCAAAGTCTATCTCCAGGTCATAGAACGTCTTCCAGGAGCTCAAACATTCATTCCCTCCTCCTGGTTCTAACACATCTCTTCAGGTCGCCTTCCAAAGTTCTGGTGCCAGTCGATAAAATCCTCTCATCCACTCATTCATGAAGAGGCTGGTCACCATGGACAACCCCCATCTGCTTCCATAGCAACCTGGAGTGTAGATGATGTCACTACAGCATCCTTAGACTGGGTTAAGGCTGATACACACCAAACCAATGTCAAAGAACCGTGAAACGGTGGTGTAGGCTAACGTTAACTTTGGACAAAAACGTTGCACTTGAACACACCTTAAAATCTACAGCCTACGGCTACTGTGCCTGCATGATAATAACTGAGATAATAACTGTCAGCACAACAGCAGATGACAATAGTCTGTATTCGTCATTCAAAAAAGAGAACGTGAACTGGGAATGCGAATATACAAACCGTAAACAAAGCAGCGTTCGCTTACCATTTTGAACATGAATCATGCTGTTCAGTTTCTCTTCACTTATATTAATTAAGCTACATACAGCCATGTTGTTATTTGCGCATTGGAATGCTCTGAAAAGATAAAGATGTAGGTAAATCTCTAAGCTTTTTATAAATTAATTCTTTTTTTTTTATTATTGTGCGCTGGTTTACAAGGCTGAGCGGCCAATCAGAATGATCTCTTTTCCCGACGCGATTCAACATGCTCAGTCATCTAGACTAAAGCCAACGGAGGTCCAATTGAAGCCGACGTGTAGAACACACTGCAAAAACTAGCCCGACCGATGCTCACTGAGCATCACTGGCCGACAGCCACCCATCAGCTTGGTGTGTCCCGGCCCTTAGACTGTAAAACATGAAATGACCTTTTGAGTCACTAGTTGATTATTTTTCTTCTTTTTGTAACACCTTACAGGTTTAATTTGTTAATACTAGTTAATACATAAACTAACAAAGAACAACATTTTTTTAAAACATTTATTGATATTATTTTCGAATATATTCACTTAATTCATGTTAGTTAAAATTATACTTTGTTTGGGTAAAGAATTCTAAAAATTGACCCCCACTTAATAAGAATCACAAACTGAAGTGTTGTAAAATATGAATACGTTTTGGGAGTTCATTTTTAGTTCATCTCTGCAAGAAGGCTTCAGGGTAGGAGATATACTAAAAATGAACTCCCAAAACTTACTGCCAAATTCTGGAAGATAAATTCTTCAAACAATGGTACAAGAGGATGTGGTGCTGGTCCTTCAAGAGTCACTCTCAATCTGTCTGTCTATAAAACCTATACAAAACAGTATTCATGTATTTTTTTTAGGATTCTTTATCTAACTTAAGTCTCTGAGATCCTGACACCTTGCTCTTCTGGAGACTCCAGGTAGGTTGCAGTTCTGAAAAATGGTGGAGCTGGAGACTAGAGGGTTCCTGCTGGTTTCACACTTAATTATTAATCTTAATTCTTTTGCACTCTTATCCACCTGTTTTTGTCTGACCCAATGAGCATTTTGCTGTCCATTGGTAATGCCTTAACTTTGCAATTTCCAGTATTGCATTAGTATTGCATCCTTCTCATGAGCATTTAATCATTTTTGACTTTTCAGTCTGAGTTAAATCTCTTTTTTGGCTTATAATGCCTGTAAAAGAAAACCTGCCTAATAATTCTGCACACCTGAATATAAGGAGTTTTTCATTTCCAGCCTTCCTGGACAATTATATATCACTTATAAATGATTAAATACAAAATTAATAGTAGTTATTAAGATTGATATGGTTTGCAATTGGTAAAATGTGCTTGGAAAAAAATATGATCAGAAAATCAACTTGCGTAATAATTATGCACGGAGCGTAGATAGAATTTACTGTGTTTGCTTCAGCGAATGCTATGATTTTTGCTATTGGTTAGGTTTAAGGGTTTAGTAGGTGGTACATTCATTTTAAAATACAATTAATACATTAACCTTTTAGTGCCACTCATAGGCTATTTCATTTCCGAACTGCAGCAATACATACAACAACCCACATATTAAAATGTTGCCAGATTCACATTTATCTGTTTATGATAAAACTGAATGCGCTTTCAGACCCACTCACTTGACATTGCGCTTTGAAAAAGTATTGCGAAACGTGAAAGAAGCAACATATTATCATTTTGCAGAAATGGAGCATGTTTTTCCTGGGTTGTTACAAATCAAGGTGTTTTGAAAATTACTTAGTCTACATGACATGAGAAAAAAAAAGGCAACGTTAAATACAGGGCTTTATATAAGTGATATTGACACATAAAATTGTGCTTATACTGAGGTGTAAAAACATGCACCTGTAAGATACTTCACTTTCACAGCCTTTGAATGAATAATAAAGTAACATTCAGTGACACCTGATCCATTCCAGTGCATATCTGCAGTGTCTAATTTAAATTAACATCTATTAATTTGATGAACACATCCTTTCACGTCACATTGTTATGAGCGGGATATGATTAGCTGTGATACAGTAATGTCTAATGAGGGATGATGTTATTCTAACAAGACAAATAATTTAAAATTAACCTATCATAACATTCATTTTCATTCTGACACACTGGCTAATTTAACTCATTTGCACAACATCAGTTAACTTAAGACATTCAGAGTCATGTCTTATCTGTTAGCATATGTGTTTTGGCACATTGAACCCTAGTGCTAATGAGGGCAACTACTGTGGGTCATTTCCTATCACTGTCCCTGTCAGTAGAAGTGTCTAAAAGGCCAAAAACTGTTTACTGCGTAGCATTGCTAATCTTAACCTACCTGTAGCATTGCTAGCCTTAGCCTGTCTTCACTTCTGTAACTCTTATCTTAAGGTAGTTATCTAATTTCTCAGCCTTGCCGAGGTTTTACAGTAGATGGTTTTGGACACTTGTCGGCTGGTAACCCTGGGAGTCAGCTTAACTAGCTAATTTCATTCTCTGTCTCTCTCTCAGGTTCACCATTCAGAGATGAGATCACGTTAGGTGTGCTCCAGCTGCAAGAGAATAACAGATTAGAAATCCTAAAGCGTCGATGGTGGGAGGGGGGGAAGTGTCCTAAAGAAGAAGACCATCGAGCCAAAGGTGAGTGAAACACTGTTATTATACTCATTAGCAACACACCAAAATGTTCTGTTCTGTTACTGTACATCTTAATGCCGACAGTACTGGCAGGTTCTGGTACGACCCTGGATGTTTATAATCTCAAGTATGTGAGTGTGTATTTGTGTAAGCAAGTTTTGCTATTCCCACAGGGACAAAAATGTATCCTATTTGTTTTATCCTATTTTTTTTCCTTTTAACCTACAATTTAAGAATACTAAAACCTGATGAATGCAAGGAAAAGATATTTAAAGGAGATTAAATAATATCATATGTTATATCAGAATACCAATGTATTTTTTGATTAGGGACAGATATATAAATCAGTGTTGCCAAGTCCACGTTTTTCCCGTTGACTTTTTTTTTTTCACGGGTTGATTTCCACCAACGTACGAACAATTTTGGACGCCCTTAAAACAACACCCAGACGTATATATTCAATGGAGAAATCAGCCGCCCAATGAAGAAAATCGCATTTTGCTATTTTTGGGCTACTTTTGACAGGCCGTTGGGCTACTTTTGTTGTGCAGACCTGGCAACCCTGATACAAATACACAGATAGTCCTGTCCTTTCAAAAGTGCAATTTCCAGGCCTGAGACTCATGGAAATTAATAAAATCTTAAAAGATCATGGAAATTTCTCTATATAAAGTCAATATATTTTTTTCTCATTTTTAAAGCTGCAGTCCGTAACTTTTTTTTTATTAAAAATGATCCAAAATCAATTTTTGATTAAGAACCTAACCAGCCAGTGCTCAAAACTATCTCCTTACCTTAGCCCGATTCACAACGGTAAGCTTGTAATAATGTTTTATAATAAAATTATACTGGTGGATTTCCGCGGGAAATTCGAGCATGCAGCAGTTAGTCTTTGCGTCATTACCTCACATCTATAAACAGAAGGAAGGAGCCCTGCATATAGGATGCTGCTGATAGTGGATCATTTATAGCCTTTTCTCACAGCAACTGAAATGACAATCATCAGTGACAACTGGAGATTCAGCCGTGGTCAAAAAGCAAAAGACTTCGGACTGCGGAGTGGCTACAGAAATTGAAATCTACAGGTAACGCTGATACACATAGTCAAGCAATGCTGATGTTGTTAACATTAACAATTTGAGATCAAAGTATAACAACAATAATAATTTGCAATATGAGTGATGCGATCGTTAGATTTAATCACCATTGGCTGCTCGATTTATTGTAGGCTAATGCTTTTTCCCCTCAGTTGGTCAGAACAAAAGTGTCAGACATGTTACTTGTTCAGATGACATTTTCCGGTGAAAATTCCTACTTTGGTCATACTTCAAGACTACAATCTGTGATTCTGAAGTACAGTATCCACACCGGTGGATACTGAGGAGGACGCTGAGGAACCGTGCCGATGCACAACACACGTACAGATAATAATTCCGCATATAACTGCAATTGCATGTTTCAAACAGAGATGGCGACTAAGAGGCAAATCTTACGGACAGCAGCTTTAACTATTTATTTGTGTATGAATTACTTTTTGTAAGTGCATTGTCAATAAAAATTATTTTTATAAACATAAACTTTGATTTAAATCTTGGAAATTCATTGGTCATAAAAGGGTGGTAATCCTGAATGTAGGTGTAGGCCTTACCTAGCCTACCCAAGCATATATTTTGCTATTCAACAAACATCTATTTTTGTTAAATCTAAAAAAAAAAAAAAAAGTACATTTACTCAAATCACACAAATATCGTTCTTTATATTGATGTAATATTGCATATAGGATGGAGTACATCCAACTGTTTCAAATGACAGATGCTCCACAGTTCTGCCAATACTGTGAGTGTTTATTTATGTGGTCTGGTGATATTTGCATTCTGTGTGTTGTAGACTCACACTGGCCCAGGGGGAATGGAGGGAAAATGGTAGCTATTTGGTACGCAGGCATGTACACACATGTGTGCCTATGAGTGTAATTTCTCTAGTGTGGTTCGCAAACCATGCATTTTTTTTTACCAGATAGTGACATTTACAGTCTCTCAAGGTTATTTACAGGTCTGCAAGAAAATGTCAAATAATAGAGCTTCAAAATAATATGAATGTTTTTGCAATTCGGTACTTCTAAACCAAGGATTATTCTGGGTTTCCTCTTATTCTTGCACGCACACAAAATTTGTTAGTTGGTGTTTTTCTGTAAATGAATTAATGCTCTGCATCACTGGCAACTAAACAACCTGATTTCTGGTTGAGAGATGGCCAGAAGTTCCTGTTCTAAACTGTTTTTGCTTCAAGATCCAAATTTTAATAGTGGCCCAACAGAGAACAAAAATTGATTATCGTACAAAATCAAACCAAAATGAAACAATGATTTTTTTTTTTTTTTTATTAACGTAGAATTAATAGACGGTAAGAAGATATTTCTCCTACCTCTTATACTCCCAGTGGCTCCTGACTCATTTTAGGCTCCATTCCCAGATTAGAATTTTTTTCCCTTAGTGTCACAACGCCATTTATTCTTCTTAATATCATAAAAAACATATCTCAAAATACAGAATACAGATGTTACTTCCGTTGCTCAAATGAAACTTATTCATGGTGGTGTAAAAGCACCACTGCATTGTGTTTTTTTAACCAATTCATCAAAACCAATCAGTTCAGAACCAGACTTCATTCTTTCCGCTGATAACTCTTAGGAATACCACCCACACCCACCTACATCTCAGAAATGTAGTTTAATAGGATCCCTCTGGAATCCTGCAGGAATGCAGATCTCTAATCAGATCCACAGTGTGTTTGTTGAAGGACGGTTCTCTGTGTTACTCACATTGCCATGTTTTCCCTTCAGGTCTAGGTATGGAGAATATCGGCGGGATATTCGTGGTTCTGATATGTGGGCTCATAATAGCTGTTTTTGTAGCCATTATGGAGTTTGTGTGGTCCACGCGCCGGTCAGCCGAGACAGATGAGGTACGCCCTCACTCCCGTACTGGGTACTGCCCCGCCCGAAACCACAGACATGCACGAGTAGGTCACAATGCCAACCAGTCACGCCGTCTGTGTTTATGATGTAACTGTTTTATAGCTTTCAATTTATCGTACATATTTCTGCAGCTCAAACAGTGAGCATAGTGATAGCAAAAACAAGGTCCTTAGTTCGATTCCCAGGAATGCATCTGTAAAATATGTACCGTGAATGCAGTGTGTGCAAGTTGCTTTGGATAAAAACATCTGCCAGAATCATGTATGTAAATTTACTTAAAGTATTAAGTTGCTTAGAGTATGAATGAATGCTACTGTAGACCATTTTAGCATGTTCATTTATTTTAATGGAAATTTTTAGAACTGAAATTTTTTCTAAAGAAAATGCATGCCCATGCAACACTTACCATAATAGTGTATCACAGTCTTTGAGTTTCACAATATTTGAAAACAAAACATATTATATTCATTTTATTTTAGATAAATGGGAAAGTAAATCATGGTTGCTCTTGTTCTGAAAATTTTATTTTGCATACATTATTCAATACAGGTAATTTCTGTAGGTCAGCTGGCAGAACATGTCATTAGTAACGCCAAGGTCATAGGTTAGATTTCCCTGTGAGCACATTTACTGAAATCATATATATTTTCAATGCATTGTAAGTCGCTTTCGATAAAATCATCTTCCAAATGCATTTTTACACCTGTTTATTAGTCCACCAGAGAAACCCCTAACTCAGTGGTTCTCAACCAGGAGGCCAAGGCCCACTATGAGGCCTCAGCAAACTTCCTAAGGGCCCTCAAGATTACTTGAAATGATTTAAAGCTGCAGTCCGTAACTTTTTTTGGTTAAAATTTTTTGGCAAGTACATAACCAGCCACTGTTTAATCTCCAAATCTCCTTACCTTAGCCTGATTCACAGCGGTAAGCTCGTAATAATGTTTTCTAATTGGAGTGGTACTGGTAGGTTCAGTGGTAAATTTGAGCATGCAGCCGTTCATCTTTGCGTCATTACGTCATGTCTGTTCACATAAAGAATGAGTCCCAGCTAGTAGGCTATATCATGTGAGGATGCTACAGGTGGTGCATCATTTACAGCCTTTTCACACTGCAGCTGGAATAATTAAACTCATCATTTTGATGGTGGATTGTATGGTATGACAAATGGATAATTAGAGATTAGACTGTACAGAAACTGAAATCTACAGGTAATGCTAATACACACTAAATACACATAGTCACGCAATGCTGATGTTGTTAACATTAACAATTTGAGAACAAAGCATAACAATAATAATAACTTGGATGGTTTGATGTGATATGAGCTAAGCGATCGTTAGATTTAATCACCATTGGTAGTGGGATTTATTGTAGTGCTTTTTTTCTGGCAGATTTGTTACTTACTTGTTCAGATGACATTTTCCGGTGAAAATTCTTATTTTGGTCGTACTTCCAAGACTACAATCTGTGATTCCGAAGTACGTGTACAGTATCCACCGGTGTGGTGACTGACAGCCCCACATTCTCCTCAAAGCATTAGATTCATCCATGCTGAGGAGCCGTGCCGATGCACAACCCACATAAAGATGATAATTCCTCAAATAACTGCAATTGCAGGTTTTGAACAGAGATGGCGACAAAGAGGCAAAACGTACAGACTGCAGCTTTAAAATAAGATAAAAATTAAAATAGTGGGGCCTTCAAATAATGTTGTGGACAGTGGGGTCCTTGGAATCAAAAAGGTTGAGAAGCACTGCCCTAACTCTCAATGTATGTATCTCAATGTATGTAGTGATAATGATGCCCACTTTAGGTAAATGAGAAAATAATGTTCTGTTTTCATTTTACTCCAGTGCCATCATTTCATTTGGTCTTTTCTATTTATATATTTCCCTCCTGACTCTCTTTCCACTCTTCCTCCTCACTAAGGTGTCAGTATGTCAGGAAATGATGACTGAATTCAGGAACGTTATCTCCTGTAAAAAGAACTCTCGATTGCGGCGGCGCCGACCCCTCTCGTCGCAGGGCGTCCTTCGGCACCCAGCCCGTCTCCCTTTAGGAGCTCCCCGGCCCATACGGCTTGTGCGGGAGATGCGTCTTAGCAACGGCAAACTCTACAGTGGGACGGGGCCGTTAACCGGTGCCGCAGCAGGACCAGGACCAGGACCTGGTGGGGGCTCTGCGGAAATGGGCCCTGGCCCTCAGCGACTGCTGGAGGACCCTCTCAGTGCCAACGTCCCAAGCAGCACACCCGCTCTGGTCCCCACAGCGGTGCCCCGCGGCTGCACGCATGTGCGGGTGTGCCAGGAGTGCCGGCGGATCCAGAGCCTTCGCTCCACGTCCTCTTGTTCACGCATCTCGCCACTGGCCTCCGCCACATCATCTCTCCCACGTTTGCCGCCGCCGCCACCCCTCTCTGCCTCCAATACAAACACCGACAGCGAGGGTGGGAGCTCAGGCAGCCCACGCAGAGCCAAACCCGCACCCCCTCCGAGACCGGTGCCACCCACTAAAACTCCTTCTACTGATCTCCTCTGCAAGCAGGACTGAGACCGGCTTTTGTCTGGACAATAATTAATGTAAATGAGTGCTGGAGGACAGATGGAATGACTCTACCCACACCTCCAGTCAAAGTGACCTCTGGGATACTGCAAATAAAGGCCATTTTTGGATGCAAAATTACATTAATGGGCACTGAGTGAGAGAAAGATGATTCAGCCATCCGCTTCCTTTCCAAGTGTCTGGTTTAACACCACGTCATTCAGTGGCACACAGAGAGCCAGTGAGGTTTGGCATACTGTTGAGACTATGTAATGCATATCCCAAGAAAGTATGCTATGCAACATGTCATAAAGGGAAACATGGAGGGAAACTATAAGGACGGCTATCAGTTTTGCATAGAAGTACAGATCTTCTCCATGATTTGCAATGGGGGACTACACTCCTGTGAGAGGACGATGGAGTCTGTACCTAAAATGTGTGCACGTTGAACTGAAATGACTTAGGTGCAAATTCATTTTTTTTCTTTCTTTAAATAAGGGGGAAGGGTTACAATTCATTTTTATTCCTGAATTTCACTTCATTGGTTTCCTTTCTAGCTGTTTTCTTTGGTTTCATTCTTTTAATCCTTTTTTTAAAAATAGGATATCCTGTTTTTTCCCTCTTGTTAATTTCTCTAAGGAGTATATGGATTTTTGTAAGTTTTGATGGGTCGGGAATTGGATTTTCTGTTCTTCAACCTCTAAGATTACTCACCTGGTTTCAGTCTCTCATCTTCTGTCTTATTTAATTAAAACACCAGCTGTTAAAGGTTAAAATCAACATGAAACGGTATTAAATAAAAACAGTTTACTTCCATAATGTAATGCATTTCCAGGGTGGATCACGCAAAGTGAGCGTTTCAGACCTGAATGTCAGTGGAATGTGGAGGTCAAGTTCACCCTTGAGACCATCTCAGCAAATCCCAGTGGTAACATTGCCTTTTCAATTCTATAGTTATTTACTATTTTTGCCATAACTTTTATTGTAACGTAAACCGGCATTAAATTGCTGCGTTAACTAATGGCAAGACTTTAGAAAGGCTGCGTTATTGTACCTAGTACGGTAGTCTACAATAATGCCAGTTTGGCTATTGGTTAACATTAACTAATAGCCCGCACAGATGCTGTCAGCCGAACAGGAAAGTCATTTCAGAAATGAGAAAGTTACATTTATATCAAAAGTTATAATATTCAAGCAATTTTTTTCCCTTTAGAATAACGTGCACTGGTGAATCGTTCACAATAAGACCAAGAATGTGTGTTGGGAAACTAAATAGGATCGGTTTTGATTTCATGTTGATTTTAACAAGCTCCCCATCGATATTTGCAACTCGTAAGTACACAGAGAAATATTTCTCATCCCTGGAACAAGGACAACAACAACAAGACAAGACAGAAAACCCTTTATGAACCTGAAGGGGCATTTATCTGATTATGTGAGAGGACAATTAATGATGTTTTTCATTACAGAACTAAATGAGCCTCTATCATGAATGGTTTTTTGAAGTGCACTAGAAGTTGCTGTCTGGGTGCTTGTGAGATGCCAATATCCATTTATATCCAAAGTGTAAACATAGCAGCCCTGTTTAGAATCTGCAGCATTATAACATTTGTATGTTGGTGCTTTATGATTGTATGTGTGAGTGAGTGAGTGTGTGTGTGTGTGTGTGTGTGTGTGTGTGTGTGTGTGTGTGGGTGTGTGTCAAAGAGAGATGAAAATATGATAGTCATTTTTTAATTCAAAGCTGATTTTTTTTCTCATTAATTTTCAAAGATTTCTATACCAGTGCTTGAAGAATCACACCCACGATTAAGCAAACGATTCAGATTGTATTGTTATTAATATTCCAATAAAACTGTGGGGTTATGTAGGAGGGCTGTTACCCTCTTTCGTTAAATATATAGACACATGTTTGGAATAAAACAGAGTGATTCAAACTGTGACTTTTGCACTTGATGGTTGTTTCTATTTGGTTAAAAATTCTCAAGCAGTTTGATCGTTTTATAAAAAAAAAATCATTCTCACTAACTTATATTATTTGTCATACATAATCGTTTCGAATAATACAAAGTTTCGAATACTTTTTAATCCTCACAGTGTGACACGACAAGTTAATTATAATTCTGCGATAAACGATAAATCATAATTGTTTTTGTCATACTAACCTGCAACCACAAACATTTGATAAACAACAGGACATTTTGTCTGGCACTTTTTTTGAAATTGACCCTTCGCAAAGACCTGTCCCCCTTAGTTACTGTTGCTTTGTCCGACAGCCATGGCGCTGTCACGCCACACAGAATGAAAAATAAACAAAGTCCCAGCTTTCAAAGTATGTAGTTTTTTTTTAAGAAATTCAAACAATAAATACAGTTTTGTGGCTCTTTAATGTGTCGTGACAGATTGCTGTAACGCCTCAGTTCAAGCGGCTCGTGAACCGATCATCTCTTCCTACTAGTTAATTTATAGCATCAAATAAACATGAATGAACATCAGAAGGAATGTTGTTTAAAACGTGGAAAGACGTCAGTACACATCATTTTTCAAGTCCACCGAGGTTAATCTTCTGACTGCTTTCTCAGACAAAATGGCGGATTCGGCGTTATGATTGGTTAGATCGCCTGTCAATCAAACTCCCGACTGAATTATAAAAACAACCACTCTCTCCTCTCAGATGATTCCTTTCCACCAACCGTCAAACCTTCAGACACAGCCTATCTCTGTGGAGTCCTGCCGTGTGGCCCCGCCCATAGTGAAATCTCATTGGTCCAAAATCCCACTCCACTTAATTTTTCTCCACAACGTTGAATTCTTTGTAACTAAGCAAGATATAAACATCAAATATTTCATAATAGAGTTATTATAGTAGATGTTTTAATAGTTCCTACGTTTTTTGGAGGGCTCATACAAGACGTTTAATGTTCTTTCTCTTTCTACATTCGTGACAGCTCACGAACCATCAGTTAGTCCCTAGTGAGTTTTTTTTTACATGACGTGAACGCATAGACAGTAAAAGAAAGCGTGAACGCAGCTTGAACATCAGACGTGTTTGTTTCATGCCGTGCAGCATTTTCACTTTCACTGTGGGTTGGCAAATTACTTCTGTCACGCCGGGTTAGGGCACAATTGTTGTTGCATCTCAGTGCATGTACCTACATAATCGAATATATCCAATATGCTTAACAATTAAATGTTTATGCATTCTAAGAAGGACAAGCACAGGTGAGTCACACTACACTTCACACTTTACACTTTATTTAACCAAATATATGCACTAGCCAGATGTCACGACCTGTTCAACACATTTTCAGATGTCCAGGATAGACGATATTAAAGCATTTCCACACATATTCTTAAGGATACTTGACATTTGCTCATGAATTACATAAGGGCAGCCAAGGGGATATGATAAGATGACTAAACAGAGCAGATGTCCTGATTTTGTGATTTTATATGCGACAGAGAGAAAGTGGTTGAAATAACTGTACAAAACTGCCTTCCAGTGGTTGGCAGAAGCATTACCCCACTGATGATGCATTCATTGAGATGTTCTCAGGCTAATACAGAGTGTTCCTATGTGATGTTTTGGGTGTCTGAGGCAAAATGAGAGAACATAGAAGCACAGGCTGGCTTAGGGGAAAATACAGAAAAGAACAAAATGAGAGTCTATTTTTAAAAATGTCCTCTATTGGAAGCAACAAAACAGTATATATATATATATAGAGAGAGAGAGAGAGAGAGAGAGAGAGAGAGAGAGAGATGCTGTAATCATGAATTTAATAACAGACGTGTTGTGCTCCTAATGTGATCCCTAACATTTTTGTCAAGTGGATTTTAAATGAAACTTTCAAACAAATTAAAATGCATACATTTTGTAGGTAAAAAAGTGTTTGTCTAAAATGCTCTGACTTTAAAATGAATATTTAAAATTTAAATATTTGTTTTATTATAATAATTTTTCTTTCAACTGTTTGACTTTAATTAAAGGTTAGATTTTGTGAATATTTCAGTGAAAGTCTAAATGGAGAAATTGCAAAAACAAATAGTCAGTTTTGTTCGTATTTACTAGGGTGTCAATATTTGTGGAGCCCACTGTAAATGTTGTTGCATTTTTCCCATGGGATAGAAAAATTTATTGGTGGCCAATTTCAGCTGATTTTTAGTTATTATTACAAAATGAAATGTTACCTAACATTTTCTAGCTACTGGAAATCTTACATTTGCTTAAAAATATAAGTAGTTAAAGGCACAATATGTAACATTTTTGCAGTAAAATATCCAAAAACCACTAGGCCAGTGTTATATATTTTGTTCAGTTGAGTACTTACAGCTCTTTACCTCCATTGACTTCCATAGTATGGAGAAACTATTTGTAAATAGTGAGAAAATCATGATTTTAACCAAGGGTACGGGACATGTCCGGGAGTCACCTGTAAATGGCGTCATATCCGCGTTACCCTCGGTTTCCGGTTTTATTTTGTAGAAACCATGGAAACACCAAAGACACTTTAAAATATTACATGTTTTATTAGACAAGGGAACCACTTTTTGGTTAAATTAATAGACAGATTATTGTTATATAGCTCAACACGTTTAGTCTTATTGTTTAAATCTAGTTCTCCTGATTTTCCGAGAGTACCATGCCTCAGAGAAAAACACTATTTTGTCAAGTAGCTAACATAGCATAATAAAATGCAGTAATACAGTAATACAGCATTTTCTCCAACATACAATACGTTTTAAAATTAATTGCATGCCATTTACCAACACAAGCCATCCAGCATTTAAGATGATCTCTCATTAGCAATAGTTCCAGCGGCCTCGTTTCTGCTTGGACACCACTCGCCCTGCTCTGCTTCATACTACAGTAACGTTAATAATCGCATCCATGAGCATGATTTCTGCCGAGTCCCGACCCGATTCTTTTCCACCGACTGTGAGCTGAAGATGACATTTCCCAAGATTTCGCGCTCAAACTCTTTGTTTTGAATAGGCGACATCTAGCTGCGAAAATCTACATATTGCAGCTTTAAAGTTTTTCTCCCATTTGGTCATGTTGTATCTTGTTTCCTGTCGCCCCTCCAATGAAAAAGATGCATGGTGTCCCTGATGTATCTTGTGGAAGTGGTGAAAAATTGACAATGTTATTTGGTGGTATTTATTTTTGATGTTTGTAATTATGATATTCTATTTCTGACAGAAGGTACTATCATGATTTTCTTTTTGTTTTCTTTATTTCTTAGTCCTGGAATCTTAGATGTGTCAGAAATTGAAGAGGTAGATGTGAAGAATCCCGATTAATCAAAAAATAAAAGAAATGGTAAATCTGAATAATGATCCTGAATAAAAAGCACAGTCAAAATGACGATTCTTGAGACCTGGACAAAACATTTTTCCTTAAATTGTCCCAAAATGATGGCATTGCATTATCCCTTACTATCCCTTAATCGGCACATCTGACAGTAGCTCTTCAAACTATATCTATGTTTTGTAAAAATATAATATATAATATAGACAACTTTCAGCTGGCCTTCAGCAGTAACACGTTTCAAAATGTGTATTAACCTGATTTTTTTTTTTTCCCTGAAGGGTAAAATATGTCTAATTTGGGGCCCTGTACTAGATAAGAAAACATGTGACGGCAAGTCAATTCGCTCAGTTCCCATATGCAACACCCTTGGGCAGCTATTAGCTGGGGGTAGACATAAATCAGAAAGTGGTAGGAAAAATGTGTTATCTTAAGGTAATTGTTTTTAGTGAACTGCCAGCAGTGTTGTTCCACTGTCATTCAGCTCTCCAGGGGATCGTTGTAAGAAGTATGAACACCTGTAAACGTTCATAGATGGTCATGTATTTCACAGGCATCTGTCTCTGTAAGGTGTTCTTGCAGAACTGAGCGCAGCTGCCGTGTCCTTTGACTGCAGGAAGGACCTGCAGCATATGGCAGGTGGGCAGATGCAATATAGAATTAAACAGATGAACCCTCAAATGTTCCTACACAAAAACTAAGAAAATATTTTTTGTTGTTGTTGTTGTTTAAAAGGATAGTTTACCCCAAAATGAAAATTCTGATCATTCCAAACATGTATGAGTTTCTTTTTTCTGCTGAACACAAAAGAAGATATTTGGAAGAATGTCGATAACCAAACAGTTGATGACTTCCACAGTATTTTTTTTTCTCCATACTATGGAAGTCAATGGAGGTAAAGAGCTGCAAGCAGTGATTCTCTCATGATGCCAAGTAAGAGAGAATGTAAATACATTAATGTATTACAATTATAATACAATTACATTAATTGACATTGACAAGAAAAACAGAAAAGAACTGCTTTTTGATTACAAAAACCATTATCGTTAACAACTCCCATAATGATATTGAAGTCAGATCCCTAATATCAATTACTAACATTATATTGCCTGCTGTTCCTTTAGTGCTATACACCCATGTGCAAGAAATTTCTCATTTTGACACTAGGAGTCAGTAGAAGCCAGATTATCCTCTTCCCCGCGTTTTTTATTATATTAACACTTCAGTGTTAATATAACAGCCAAAATTTAGCTTTGTACTGGAGAACAGCCATAATTAGGCTATTTATATAGATATTTTGTTTAATTCGATGTTTAATTTGTTTAATTCTCTATCTATGGCATGGTGTTCGACCTTTTTGGACCTCAGACCGCCCCTTTAATTTTTTTTATATATATATAATATCACCTGACATGTCTGTTCAGTGAAATAAGGGGTTGTTAGAAGTTGGTGTGGCTTTTTGTTTGGGGGTGGAGCAAAGCCATGGGACACATTGCCACCATTTGGTAAGATAAATATCACTCTTTAACATGTTTAAGTTAAAATAACTTTATATAAAAAATATTTGCATGTGCATCAGTATGTAAAGAAGTATGTTTAATTGTTTAAAGATTTTTTTTTTAAAACTTTTTTTTTTTTTGTTTTTTTTTTTGTGCAGTTAGGCCATTTTTGTTCAGGCAATATCATAAGGTTAGGACATTCATAGTGCATTCATGTCCTCCTTGGAATTTTGTTTTTACAAGCTCGGAAAACTCAAAGAATGAGCATTATGTGTATAATTTATGTTTTATTATTACTATTATCATGTGCAGCCAACTTGGATGGCTTGAGGGTGAGTAAAGCTTGGGGTAATTTTCATTTTAAAGAGAACTAATCCTTTAATTTCTTTTGATGAGTTGATGTAAAAACATGTTGTCATAACTTACTGATTGTCACTGTCATGTTCTGTTTGTTTTGATTTTCATTCTGTCACATGTGCTCCTTTGTTCTGTTTTCCCGCCACAATCGGTCACCATGGATACTGCACTAATCATCACAGCTGTCTGTCATTTGAGTTAATCATCAGTGTGTGTATATAAGTTCCTGTTATTCCTTAGTTCAGTGTCGGGTCTCGTATTTACTTGTGTTGTGTGCCGTTCCATTCCTGCCTAGACTTTGTCGTCTCCTGTTGGATTATCAAGTAAAGACTGTTTTGAGTGTTATCTTCTTCGTTGTGTGTTATGATTACAACCGGCACGTTACAGAAGACCCGATCTAGATGAGATAAGCGGCATGTTTTTGTTGTTAGTGGGTGGTTGTTTTTTTTTCTGGATTTTTCAATGGACCACTTCACAGCAGTGGAACTGCTATGCCTTGAGCAGAAGGACTGCTCCCTTGAGGCGCATTTGGAAGATTTTCTCCGCCTCGTACCAGCTACAACTTTCCTGGACAACTGCCTCTGCACCTTCCTATATGCCGGCCTCAACACCGCCACCAAAGAGCAGCTCTCCGGGGAAGGGCCTCGAGGGAGCTTCCTTGAATACATAGAGTGGGTGCTGGTGTCCTGTGGATCACCGCTCACAGTGGACATCATTGACAATGACGACACCAGCCCCACTAGCTACCCAGTGCCCAGCCATCAACACCCTGACTGTGAGGATCGGCAGCATGAGCCCACCGCAGACCGCGAGAGGGACTTTGCCGGAATGTTCGAGCCAGCGCCAACGGGATCGACCAAGCAGAACATCACCACGGAGCCTGAGCAACGCGGGACTGACCAGGTGTGCGAGTCGGCTGCACCATCCGTCGCCGATGGAATTCTAGTGGAGTACGAGGGTATGGAAGTGAGCCCCACCCACCCTCCCGCCACTGAGAGTGAGTTATTGGTAAGCACTGGTGACACTTATTTTGATTTAGGAGAGGTTAATCTTCTGCCTGTTCTACTACCGTCCGAATCTGCCTGTTACATATCCAATTCTCTGGCCCCACCCAACCTCCCTCTCCCACCACCTCTCAAATCATTTTGAGACTTTTCTATTTTTTTTTGAGGGATTTCATGGTGCTCTCCAAACCCCTCTTCAGTCCCCAGCCATGCCTGTCACCCAGCCATCGCTGTCTCCCATCAGCCCTTCAGTTTCTCCTCCATCTCCTCTCAGTGGCGTGGATCCACCTCGGGACTGCTGGGAGCCACCTCCTCCTGGGCGTGAGGAGCCCGTGGCTCCACCTCTGCCCTCCAGATCCCTGCTTCCACCTTGGGGGGGGTCATCGCTGCGGCGCGGTCGCCCAGGCCTCCTCCCAGTTAGCCGTCCACCTCCAGTACCACCTTCAGCATCTGCCGTTTTACCACCACTTCGGCCACCTCCAGAACCCCCTCCAGCCCTCCCTCCTTAATGTTACTTCACGGCGCAAGGACGCGCCTACCGGGAGGGGGGGGGTACTGTTACGTCACCGTCATGTTCTGTTCTGTTTGTTTTGATTTTCATTCTATCACATGTGCTCCTTTGTTCTGTTTTCCCGCCACAATCAGTCACCATGGATACTGCACTAATCATCACAGCTGTCTGTCATTTGAGTTAATCATCAGTGTGTGTATATAAGTTCTTGTTATTCCTTAGTTCAGTGTCGGGTCTCGTATTTACTTGTGTTCTGTTCCGTTCCTGCCTGGACTCTGTCTTCTCCTGATGGATTATCAAGTAAAGAGTGATTTGAGTGTTATCATCTTCGTGTGTTATGATTACAACTAGCACGTTACACTCATCATATTCATTAGATTAGATTTAGAAATAAGAGTGATCTATTTTCTCCTGTATCCTATTCTTCCACTGTATACAGGCGTAAATATGCATTTCCTTCAGCCTGAGGCTTATTCATTTAACTTTTGGTGTGAAGGGGCCTTAACATTTGCAAAAAATAGAACTTTTTTTATATATATGAAATTATTTATGTATATGAAAAAACAAGAAATGTAATGCATTACTTTTCATAAAAAGTAACTAAGTAGCGCACTTTTTTTTTTTTTTTTTTTTTTTTAAAGGAGTAACGCAAAACTGTAATGCATTACTTTTAAAAGCAACGTTCCCCAACACTGTCCAAAAGTGATATAGTGTTGGTAAAGACGTTAATATTGCTCTTTGGTTCATAATTCAGAACAAAATTAAAAAGATGTGTAGTTTTATTAATTTAGGTTAATTTTCATTATAAATACCCTAATTTATGTTGTGTTGTATATTCCCTTGGAAAACATTTCTGCTGTTTTTTTACAAAATGCCTAATGTGGGACACTTTGAGTCTAGTGTTTGTAGGTCCCCCATAAATACATGAATGCCAGTGAAACTATGGGTTAGCCAAAGTTGTGGTGTCATGTGATCAAAATTACATGACCTCTCAAATGTCTAGTCATATATGAGGGTGGAGCAATCATCAAACAGGAAGCACCTTGTGTGAAGAAGACCACCCAAAGGTCAATGACATAAAGTTTTGACAAACTTGATATTAAGGAGTATAAATTAATTTTAAACAAACTACTTTTTGACCTTATGTGCTTATGAAATATTTGTCCATCAAAAAATATTATGTATAAACTATATTTATACTATTATATATTTAGGGGGATACTATTTATACTATTATATATTTAGGGGGAATGTGGTTTGGAAAAGTGGGACAGTATGATTAGCCTAATGAGTACTTCAGTCAGTAAAAATTGTGTGTTGGGGCATGGTTTGTGGGACAAAAAATTTTTATTTACAGGGTTTGTGCAATATTAGAATGCTGTTACTGCAGATGTTTAAGGTCAGGGTACATTTTTATTTTGGGCGGATGGCGGTTTGAAGGCTCTTGAAAACCTATAAAGCCATTCTATTTAATTTTATGCATGATTAATTCAATTAAATGTATTTCAGATCACAACGGCAAAGGGAAAAAAAGACAGGGCGAGATTGTCAGATGCAGAGACAGAAGCAGAATCAGGGAAAGGATAAGAGAAAGAAACTAAATCAGTGGAGGCAGGACAGGATGAAAGTAGCCATAGACACTATGTATATAATTTCTTTTATGAATGTGTTTTCTGCATTTTCACTTTTGATTTGATTAGGACACATCCTGGGTTTTTTTTAAATGGTATTGGTTTGGATTTAATGTTTTGGCTGCACATCGCAATATGTCAGAGAAGTCTCAAATGCAAAAAAATGTCCCACCCACTTTTGTTGTTATAAGTAAAATGAACTAGAGAATAGTCAGGAATTCTAACTCTTTTCTATCTACATAGCATAACATAGGCATATGATATTAGTTGCTCAATGTCTTTATAATAAAATGCATCAAACTATCATAGTGTATCATTTGTCTGATGATGTTCAATTATCCATGTTTCATCCATCCATAACCAAGAGAATTACTAACTTAAGAAAATTTCACTATTCTACATGAATCAAGGTGATTTTGGCCCTTTTTCATAGACTTTTCAGTGTCCCACATTAGGAAGCTGCAGATTGTCTCAGACGACTTGCACTAAGAGCACTAATATGTCTATAATTTCTTTTATGAATGTGTTATCTACATTTTCTCTTTTGATTTGATTAGGATATATCCTGGTGTTTTTAAAATGGTATTGGTGTGGATTTATTGTTTTGGCTTCACATTGTAATATGTCACAGAAGTCTCAAATGCAAAAGAAATGTCCCACTTTTTTTTTTTTTCTTCTTACGGATGGACTGATGTCTATTGAAAGAAAGCAGACAGAGTGTTTGCTTAACAGAATACAGAAAACTACTGTTGGACCAGTGAATAATCAGAATAAAATTTATATTGCCAATCAATAAAATGGATTAATCGATTGATTTTCTCTGTTAATCATGGCCTGGTATCATGGTGTGACAGAGATGTTTGAATCTGGGTGCAGTTGCCTCTCTGCCTCTCCTCAGTCTGGCTTTTGGTCAAGCCACAGAGGAAGCAATTTTGCATGATGGCATGTTTTCTGCATTAACTTTCAACTTCCTTTTTCAGGGGAGATGGGGCACATCAACCAACATCGACCAATTTGGTCTGTCTTGGCACAATCCATGGTTCTCTTCTCTCCAGAGCCTGTAACTGACGTGAAGATTTCGTCCAATCTACCTGAAGCTGTAGAGTTCAACAGCACTGTGATTCTGACCTGCTCTGCCAAAGGCTCCTTCACTTACAGGTGGTTGAATGGTTCAGACCCTTTGGTGGCGGACGGCACGCATACGAAACTGAACCCAACTACTGGCAATGAGCTAACTATTACCGAAGTTCGCCGTACAGATCTAAGAGGACCCATCGTCTGCATAGCAGAGAATGCACTGGAGTCAGGGAGGAGTGCTCCCTTCAATCTTACTGTGAGCTGTACGTACCTGATCACACCCACACATGCACATAAATAAATACACAACCACCTGAAAAGATAAGAAGCGCTTCTGTGTTTCATGCTAACACAGGAGCCGGCCAATAATGAGTCGCCTTTCTGACGCAGAACAGTCTCTTTAAACTTAGGCTATCAATGTTTTAAAAACATTTTTGGTTTGAAATAGGAAGCACTGGCCAAAAGATAAACTATCCACATCCACAAATATATCCTCCTCATTTAAAGATAACATTTGCGGTACCTTGATAAAATGGAGGATGTGAAATTATGTTGTACAACTAGCATGGCACGTTTGATGTTTTTCTTCTAGTGAAAACTTAATTCTTGGTTATTTCATATTGAGCCTTTTATGTCAAAAACTAGAATAGCATTTCATAAAAAATGGAATGGGAGGTTTTAAGACTTTAATCTTAAATTGATCAAGAATCCCGGAAACATAGCTGCCTTGCAAACACTTTACATTTTTTCACTTTACACTTCTTTTCATCATCGCCTTTTGTCCTTGTGTGTCTAGATGGCCCTGAGAAAATTGCGGTGACGCAGACTCCAACTGATTCATTCTTTAAGAAAGGCTCTAACTTAACACTCACATGCTCAGCCGATTCTGACCCTCCCACTCAGCTCCGGTGGATGTTTAATGGGGCAGAGCTGCTTCAGAAGGCCATCGTCACCATCCCCAATTTAGAGGAAAAACACAGCGGCAACTATAGCTGCGTGGCCTACAACGCGAAGACCAACCGCAACGTTGTCTCAACGGTTGCTTCGGTGACTGTTCTGGGTAAGTCAAAAGCTTAAAGTCATGTCAGTGCTTTGAATACAAATGGACGTTCCATCAAGTGAACATAGTGCTACTATTACAGCATTTTTAATATAAATACATTCCGAACATTCTTAAAAATACACTACCATTGAAAAGTTGGAGTCAGTATGATTTTTTTTTTTTTTTATTCAGCAAGGATGTCCTAAATTGATCAAAAGAGACTGTTAAGACATTTCTAATATTGCAAGGCTATTTCAAATGACTCAGGAATTCTAGTGAAAAATGGTTCTTTTTTAAACCTATGGCGCTGCATAGAACCATTATTGTTTTTAAGAGTGCAAATTGTAGCTATCCATGAAGAGGAACTAATATATTTGCTTAGAAGGACAATGGAAACAAAACTGAAATGAGACTCATGCCCTAAATTTCAAGTCTTCTGAAATCATACGATAGCTTTAAGTGAGGAACAGATATAAATTTAGACATCATTTTGACATCTCCCCTAGCCCTCCTTAGTGACCTTTTCAATGAATCAGTTGATCTGGTTCACAAAACCACTTTGAATGTTTTGTTCGCTAAATCAGTGAATCAATCATATGTTTGTTTGTTTTTTTCTTTTATTGTAAATTGAATGTGCATTTTCATCATTTGTAAAGCTTGAAAGCTTTAGCGCCCATTTTGCAAAAAAGAGCAGCCTGCATGGAAATAACTGCTGTCAGTCTGTTTGTCTTTATTCAAAATGGCTCCCTAATTTACAAGTGCTTTTAAAAGATGAACCTGTTCCTCTGCTTTACTTTGAGGTCTGTCTCGGCTCACGCTGGTGGGTAGAAGTTTCAGGCATGTTCTGCTTTCTTTGATTGAGGGCAGATTGATTTTACACGGCTTACATGTTTTCCCCTGAAGTGTTTCCATGTGTGTGAAACAAGCAAGCTGAAGAAAGCAGAAAACAAACTGTCTGATGTCATATATGTTTTGGGCAGGTACCACTTGGACAAGGGTTCAGTCTCAGAATACCAGCTTCTGCTTGGAGTGATCTGGCAGTGTGTGTCGACTGTCAAATCATTTTTTGGATTCCACACATTAGTTCTGCCTCTTACTTGAAAAAGAGCTCAATCAACCACCAACACAAGGATCAACTCAAAAATGGCTTTACTTTAAATATTCAATAAACATTTTACAATCTCGATTGACTTGCAATCTGTTGATTTTACTTCCATTCACATCCATTCAACTCCAGTTTCAGGATTGATTAGAACAGTTTTCCAACAGATGACCTTAAGTTAATTTGACTGAAGTTAGATAATTGACTTGAATCAGAAACTGACGTTGTTTAACAGAGATTCAGTTAGCCAGTATAGAGTTCGCAGTGCAGAATTCACAGATGAAATTTTCCTCAAATTTATATAAACGGTATATTTGCGTATAAAGTTGGGTATCATAGTGTTTTTACGATTCCCGGTCCCGGGAAAAGTACCGCAAGAACATTTGGAAAGCAAACGACTTCTTATGCTTTTGAAATGCTCTCGCTGTACTTTGATGTCATATGCCAATCTGTCTGTGCATCACTGATGCATCTCAAACAAGCCTATTTTTGTCCTGTCCCATCCCAATCATGTGATTAATAGTGATTTTGTTTCCCATCCCGCGGGATTCCCGAAAAAATGTCAGCCTCTAGTATCCAGTATTGCTCTGGAGACTGTAAGCTGGATCACAAACAGTCGGTACTGATCCATCCTATAACAGCTTTTTAGCAAAACCTTTGTTTCAGATTATCCTTTTGTATTGACATTCATTCACAAAGCAGTCTTGTGTACAATTATTTGCACAGACATAAATGAATTTAGGTATATGGGGGCACATTCCCTTCAAAAATAAAACTAATCCACAGAGTCTTCAGTGGCTCTGATGTCAGGAGTACATGGAGACTGTTATGTTCACTCTTACATCCAACAACAAAACACCTCAATCGCTTATGAGACATTCTTGTCGCTACAGCTGCTCCAGCCTGGAGAAAATGGCGGACTGTGTACAACTCACTCAAGGCGGCGTCTATGCTAATATGGCAGACTCAGTCAGTAGTCGTGGGCGGGGCCTGTACAAAGTGAAGTCACTTTGCCAGGAATCTGCAAACAGCTTGTTCTGAGACACTGCTTATGATTTAAGGGAATTAAAAAAAAAAGGATGGGTGGATTTTTTTTATCATTATAGGGTGGTTGTGCCATTATAGGGTGCCAACACACATTTATGTTCAAATACCATGTAAAACCATGAATTTTGCATAATAGGTGCCCTTTAATGGATAAAACAATGGAGCTGCGCTCTCTGGTTTATGGATGCTGTATATTTGACCTGCCACAAGATGGCACTGTTTTCGCCACTCCTGATGCTTCGAATCTTTTCCATAAACAATCAGAGAAAAGCTTCAAAGATTCAAAAGGCTTCATTTTTCCATCCTTAAAGACCTGTGGTCAAAAGCTGATGACGTAACACCCAGGTAGACACGCCCTCACCTGATTATGATTGGTTGATTGATAAGCATAAATTTGATTGGCTAAAGACTACAACTGATTTTCTAAATATACAAATAATGTTAGATTATTTACCAAGAGTGCTGTTTTCCTGAATACCATCAGATTGGAAATGTGGCACTGATTTTCATCCAACAGTTCATTAAACAATTAGGCCTAGTTAAAAATAAATCACTTAAATTTTAGACACAATATATCGTTTTTGTTCTGTTTAATTACTTGTTTATTGAACTGTTGCATGAAATCAGTGTCACATTTTCAATCTGATGGTATTCAGGAAAACAGCACTCTTTGTCGTATAATGTCGCTTAACTGTATCATATGATATAAATATAAAAACTCCACACTTTACCACAGTATGTTAACTGAGTTTCTTTGTGTGTGAAAACTGTAATTTTGACCTTCAACCGTTTGGGCTCCATTGAAGACCACTATATGGAGAAAAATCCTGGAACGTTTTCATCAAAAACCTTAATTTCTATTCAACTAAAGAAAGAAAGAAAGACATGAACATCTTGGATGACATGGGGGTGAGTAAATTATCAGGAAATTTTAATTCGAAAGTGAACTAATCCTTTAATGATCCATATTAACAATTACTAACTCTATTCCTGGCTGCTGTTCCTTTAGTGCTACACCCATGTGCAAGCATGTCTCATTTTGACACTAGGAGTCAGTAAAGGCAAGCTTATCTTCGTCCCCGCATTTGATACATCTTTTATTATTATTATTATTATTTATTTATTTATTTATTTCAGCTTCAGTGTTAATATAACAGCCAAAATCTACCTTTGTATTGGAGAAGTAACAGCCATTATTAGGCTATTTATATAGACATTTTGTTTATATTAATTGTTTTATTTATTATTAAGTATTAATTGTATGCAAATAGGGAACATGCTGGGTGTTTTTATATAGTAAGTAATAAAAATGTCCATGAAAAATGATAATGATAATGTTGCAATATAGTAAGTTTCTGCCATCCGTAGGTATGACATCAGAAGAGAGTCAGTCTACACAGGTTGAGAACGGGGCGGGGGTTCAGATGAACTGGTTGGGTGTGTCCGCGTTAACTTTCTCAAGTTCTCGCAGAGAAGTCTCACCGTCTCACACATTCCTCTGTCGCTTCAGGGACTCACATCTTTCCATATGGATTTCTCTAACTTTTGGGTTATTTTGCTCCTTTTGGCCGCTCGCGGTAAGTTAAAAAATTAAAGACAATCGTGTTACGTAGCAAATTTAGACTTTTTTAAATTATTATTATCATTATTGTATTTCAAAAACTACAACTGTGGATCTAAATCTCATTTAAGGCTTGTTTTAAAACAGTAGCCTACACCGGGACATAATGTGTAGGTTTACACTTGAGTTCACCTGTGTCTTGACGAATAAATCGTTCCCTTTATAGGATGCTATTCCCAGGACAGTCCGCTTCAGAGCGACAAAGTTAAGGGCGTTGTAGGTGAGTCGGTGTGTGTGGATCTACTAAGATATTATACACGCCTGTTCTATAATTAATGTCCATATTTTCGAATTGAAAATCTTTTGTGGCTTAAAATGAAACATGTCTAGGTGCTGTAACATGTCTGGAGAAGTTTGCCATCATTTTATAACTTTTACATTTTTTTAAGGAAAAACAATGTTATTAATATTTAAAAATATGCCAAATCAAAGTCAGTGTGGCATAACCAAGCCATTGTCATGTGACAAGTAAACCTGTTATGTATTTATAGTTATTCAAGGTGCAAAGATAGTTTTTGAGTACTTTCAGTAGATGGTTGCACCACCATCTATTCATTAAATCAAAAGCCATTAAATCAAAATATTTGTTATGTTGGTATGAAACCCTTAATTAAATGCTTAGATACATTTCTAAAAATTTAGCACAGATGTTTTAAACTGGATTTCTCCTCACCTCATTGAACCAGGTAAAAATGTGACCTTCAAAACAACAATCACCTCGACAACGGATTTTTTAAGCATAGCATGGAATTTCAACAAAGATAAAGTTGTACCAATAATCACTTTCGTACCATCAACGAGCACCAAAAAAATCAATGATAAATACATCAGCAGAATCAGCTATAATGTGACGACATTCGAGCTTCAGCTTGGACCACTGATGAAGGAGGATGAAGGGGAATATATTCTCTCTACAGTCAATCTCAAGGCAGAACAACTGACGGGACTGATTCATCTTGAGGTTCTTGGTAAGTATTGAATATCAGCTGTGATCTTCAGGTATTTAAAGAAACATTAGAGAAACTGGGGTAGTGGTTGAAGGTCTTAGTAGATGGATGAAGGGTTGTAGGTAAGTCCTACACAAGTTGGTTAAAAGCATTACTAAATACTTAAACTCTAGCAGTCGACTCATGCCAGCAATGAATAACAAAAAACTGAATGATATGATTGGATCAACCCTAGTGAATAGTGATGATGAGTCATTTTTGTGACTTGCTTTAAACTTAGAATTGCAATTTGACTAACTTTAAAGACATTCATCCAGTGACTGGAAATCAAGCTTGTACAGAGATCTTTGGCCTGTGTTGGAGGTCTAGATGTAAAATGTATGTTGTCACATCTCAGGGTTGGTTATCTTAAGGTTGTCGGTTGGATCTCCCAAGAAGCAAGTCATGACCTGTCACTGTTATGCCTTGAGCAAGCCACTTAACCCCAGGTTGCTTTAGGGTTGCTTTAGGGAAACTCTAAGCAAGAGCAAAAGTTGTTTCTGAATGAACACAATCCATGGTTCTCTTCTCTTCTCTCCAGAGCCTGTAACTGACGTCAAGATTTCATCCAATGTCCCTGAAGCTATAGAGTTCAACAGCACCGTGATTCTGACCTGCTCTGCCAAAGGCTCCTTCACTTACAAGTGGTTGAATGGTTCAGACCTTTTGGTGGCGGACGGCACGCATACGAAACTGAACCCAACTACTAACAATGAGCTAACTATTACCGAAGTTCGCCGTACAGATCTAAGAGGACCCATCGTCTGCATAGCAGAGAATGCACTGGAGTCAGGGAGGAGCGCTCCCTTCAATCTCACTGTGAGCTGTACGTACC
Organism: Megalobrama amblycephala; assembly: GCF_018812025.1. Classification (NCBI taxonomy): domain Eukaryota; kingdom Metazoa; phylum Chordata; class Actinopteri; order Cypriniformes; family Xenocyprididae; genus Megalobrama; species Megalobrama amblycephala. Next base: position 34,645,790 of record NC_063052.1, on the reverse strand, counting down.
TGATCACACCCACACATGCATAGTCTGACACATAAATACACAAACGCTGTTTGCCTTAAAGCAATGGTTCATTCAAAAATTCTCATTATTTACTCGCCCTTGTTCCAAACCTATATGATGAATTTATTTCCTGTTTACGCGGTACTTTCCATGCAACACTCAGTTATTGTATGAACTGAGTTATTGTATGTATTGTAAGAACGTTTCTTGGTGCTTTTTTGTGTTATTATTCAGAAAAAAACTTTAAAGATTCATAAACAAAAAATCATTTTTGATTTGATTTGAACTGTTCCAAAAGACAGACAGTATGATGGAATTGTGTTTTCACACATAAATTCACACACTTCTGCACATACAAATACTCTCAAATAAGTAGCAAAATTACCAAAAAAGCAATACTACAGCCACACTGGACCTACTGAAGATAAGTTTAGATTGTCTTTTTCTTTTTTACTGCCTGCAGTCTTTGTCTCTGCAGATGGTGTGCACTGGAGAGCACACATGACAGCAGATCTGAAGAGACTTTCTAGTTCAGACAGGTTCTGGTGCAGGTGCAGGAAAAAATGCAGGCTAAGATTAGAAAAAAAATATGATGGTGAATGAATGAGCCTGTGAACAGCAGGAAGAGGGTGAATGTTTTAAAATAGTGTTTGTGTGTGCATGTGTACATTTACATTCCAAACACATGCTTTTTTAAAGCATTTGCAAGTGCACAGTTTGGTCATAAAGTAAATGCACTGCAGCACAGTCTCTTTTATTCTTGCTGTTAAAAACGCGAGATGCTGGTTTTAAAAATTTAACTTCTTTTAACTTGAGCACCACGTTTTTTGAACTCTGTGTCATGCGTGAGACATTGCAAAAGATGCAAGCGCAGCGGTCATACACATCTGTGTAATGCGTGTTTACATAGAAAACAATGGAAAAGCAGTGCATTGGAATGGAAAAACGCATTCTGTGTATCTATTTTTGAGTTGAAAAGAATGCATTGGCCTAAAGTTGAACTATATCCACATCCTGATGCTCAGAATATATCCTCCTCCTTTAAAGATAACATTTACAGTATCTTGATCAAAATAGAGGATGTTAAATTCTGTTGCATAACTAATATGGCATAATGTTTGATGTTTTCCTTCTAGTGAAAACTTGTTGAGCCTTTTATGTCAAAAACCAGAATAGCATTTCCTAAAAAAAAAAAAATGGAATGGGATGTTTTAAGACTAATCCTAAATTGATCAAAAATCCCAGAAACATAGCTGCCTTTCAAGCACTTTAATAATCCTTTACTTGACCTTCTTTTCATCATCGCCTTTTGTCCTTGTGTGTCTAGATGGCCCTGAGAAAATTGCCGTGACGCAGACTCCAACTAATTCATTCCTTAAGAAAGGCTCTAACTTAACACTCACATGCTCAGCCGATTCTGACCCTCCCGCTCAGCTCCGGTGGATGTTTAATGGGGCAGAGCTTCTTCAGAAGGCCAACGTCACCATCCCCAATTTAGAGGAAAAACACAGCGGCAACTATAGCTGCGTGGCCTACAACGCGAAGACCAACCGCAACATTGTCTCAGCGGTTGCTTCGGTGACTGTTCTGGGTAAGTCAAAAGCTTAAAGTCATGTCAGTGCTTTGAATACAAATGGACGTTCCATCAAGTGAACATTGTTTCTCTAGTGCGACTTTTCCATACATTCTTAAAAATACACTACCATTGAAAAGTTGGAGTCAGTACGATTTTTTCACAGTTCAGAAAGGATGCCCTAAATTGTTTAGAAATTTATAGTATTGCAAGGCTTTTTCAAATGACTCAGGAATTCTAGTGAAAAATTCTTTTTTAAACCTATGGCGCTGCATAGAACAATTATTGTTTTTAAGAGTGCAAGTAAGTAAAGACATCCTTCTGATTAGCAGTGGAGCAGCACAGAGATAGACATGCTTTGCCATGGTGACTTCGTTGCCAAGAAGAGAGATAAGGATTGTAAAAAAAAAAATGTTGTAGCTATCCTGGAAGAGGAACAAATATATTTGCCTAGAAGGACAATGGAAACAAAACTGAAATGAGTCTTGATTTCTGTGTTAAATGTTGAAGGGTTAGTTTAGCCAGAAACTCTAAGCTAACATTTACTCACCCTTATGTTATTCCAAACTCGTATGAATGTATTATTTCCATGGAATGAAAAAAGGTGAATTGCTAGTTAGTGGGAACTGGGGCTTTCAAACAGCATCAAAACAGCATAAGGGCACATTCACACAGAACGCAAAAAACATGAAAGTGGAATGGGGAAAAAACGTGAGGTCTCGAGACGCATTGAACTGATTTTAACTTGAGCGCCACATTTTTAGAAAACCGTGTCATGCGCAGATGCTGCAAAAAACGTGAGCGCAATGGTCATACATGTCCATCTAGGGTGTGTTTACATAAAAAACAATTGAAAAGTAGCGCGTTGGAATGGAAAAACGCACCCTGTGTGAACTAAAAAAAAAAAAAAAAAAAAAAAACTAGTCTATAAAAATCTATTATAGTCTTAGACACTATATTCCAAGTCTTTTAAAATCATACGATAGCTTTAAGTGAGGAACAGATATGAATTTAGACTGTTACTCACCAAAAATTTAGACCTCCCCTAGCCCTCCTTAGTGACCTTTTCAATGAATCAGTTGATCTGGTTTACAAAACCACTTTGAATGTTTTGTTCGCTAAATCAGTGAATGATATTTAAATTTAGTCTTCAATCATATGGCTTTAGAAGACTTAGAATATAATGCACAGGCCATATGAACTGCTTTTATTGTAATTTGAATATGCATTTTCAGCATTTGTAAAGCTTGAAAGCTTCAGCCCTCATTAATTGTAATTGCATGGAAAAGAGCAGCCGCTCGTGTATTTTACATTGAAAAGGTGTGTAAGTTGTGTTAAAGGATTCCTTTTAATTTCACATAGTAACTGCCGTTTGTCTGCCTGTCTTTATTCAAAATGGCTTCCTGACTTTTAAAAGATGAGCCTGTTCCTCTGCTTTACTTTGAGGTCTGTCTCGGCTCACGCTGGTGGGTAGAAGTTTCAGGCATGTTCTGCTTTCTTTGATTGAGGGCAGATTGATTTTACACGGCTTACATGTCTTCCCCTGAGGTGTTTCCATGTGTGTGAAACCAGAAAGCAAAAAGAAAGCAGAATACAAACTGTCTGACGTCATATACGTTTTGGGCAGGTACCACTTGGCTAAGGTTTCAGTCGCAGAATACCGACTTCAGCTTGGAGTGATCTGGCAGCGCTGGGTTCATCTTAAAGCTGTAACCGTAATGCAGTTTTGTTTCATTGATTTTGTTTAAAATTTTAATTCTAAATCGTTCATGCAAAAAAAGCTCAAACAGCTTTAATGAGATCTGATACAAGGAATTCCCTCGGGTTACAAATGCATTTCTCAAAGTTTACTGGAGATGAGTTGAGAGAGTTAATTTGCAGCTCTTACCTGAAACTAAAAACATAGGTGGTAAGGAGGAAAACAAAATGTGCTGAATGATAGAGCTGCAGGTATTTGGTGAATGCAATGAGTCTGATTCAGACTGGTGCATTCCACAGTAATGATGTCTGTACAAACAAGAGAGCAGCACAAGAGAAGCAGCGATGGTCAAAAAGTGCTGTGGTGAATGAAGTTGCTTTGAGAGATTATCTCGTGTGGTTAGATCGACTTGTGACTATTGACATAATATCTGGTCCACTTTACAGCTTTTTCTAGCCAAGAATTGCTAGATGATTGATTTTGATTTGAAAGGAATTCATTCTTTTGTTCAGGAAGGATGCAAGGGGACCTATTACGCCCTTTTACAAGATTTGATATAAGTCTCTGGTGTTTCAGTTCAAAATACCCCACAGATCATTTATTATAGCTTGTCAAATTTGCCCCTATTTTGGTGTGAGCGTTTTTGTGTGTGTCCCTTTAAAGGAACACTCCACTTTTTTTGAAAATAGGCTCATTTTCCAACTCTTAAACAGTTGAGTTTTACTGTTTTCGAATCCATTCAGCCGATCTCTGGGTCTGGCGGTACCACTTTTAGCATAGCTTAGCATAGTTAATTGAATCTGATGAGACCAATAGCATCTCGAAATGACCAAAAAGTTTCAATATTTTTCTTTTTAAAACTTGACTCTTCTGTAGTTATATCGTGTACTAAGACCGACAGAAAATGAAATTGCGATTTTCTAGGCCAATATGGCTAGGAACTATACTCTCATTCCGGCGTAATAAACAAGGAACTTTGCTGCCGTATGGGTGCAGCAGGCGCAATGATATTACGCAGCGTCTCTCAAAAAGTCAGTCTTAGTACATGATGTAACTACAGAAGAGTCAAGTTTTAAATAGGAAAAATATCGAAGCTCTTTGGATATTTTTGAGCGAGATGCTAACGGTCTCATCAGATTCAATGAATTATGCTAAGCTATGCTAAAAGTGGTACCGCCAGACCCGGAGATCGGCTGAATGGATTCGAAAACGGTAAAACTCAACTGTTTAACTCTAGGAGAGTTGGAAAATAAGCCTTTTTTCAAAAAAAGTGGAGTGTTCCTTTAAATGAAAATGAGCTGCTGCTCCTGACCCGCTTTCCAGAAGAGGGCGGAGCTTTAAGAGCTCATGCTTCGGTTGCTCAACAACAACAAAGCTGGAGAATCTCACGCAGCCAAAATGACAATAGTCAGTAACGTGTTCAGCCTTACATTGTTCAAACCGAAGTCGACACTGATGGAGAGACTCAGGAAGAAGTTACAACTTTTAGAATGAAACTGGAAGTTTCGGAATGGTTATTGGATAAATGTATGTAGTTGCTGTAGATTGATTGAACTCATATACTAGCATGTGCCGTCATGTTAATCATTTGTGTAAATTCAGCATTGAATCGACCCTTGTTTGTGAAGCAGTCCTACTACAACAACTCTTCCTCTTCTCTAAAGCAGCACAACATGGCCTCCCTCCTTTGTTGCGTGTTTCTGGGGGCAGGGTTTATGTAAATTTTAGGGTTAGTGATCTCCACTTCTATTGAAAATAGGCTCATTTTCCATTTGTGAGAGACGCTGCGTAATATCGTAATATCATTCACAATATTACTGTTTTGCTGCATTTTTATTCAAATGAATGCAGCCTTGGTGAGCATAAGAGACTTGTTTCAAAAAAACTTTATTCTCATCTTATAATTGACATTATGTCTACCATTGAGGGTCCATATTCTGAAAGCATCACTCAATTTTGCCTTCTCTTTTGCTTTGTTCTTTTAGAGGCCTTATCTGGAACAAATATCTCCAGCTCCACATCACTTCTCATCTCTGGCAACAGCACAGTCAACCTCACCTGCTCGGCAGCCGTCGGTAAAGCTGAAAGTGTGGAATGGCTGAAGAACAGCCAACCTCTGACTCCTAGTCCCCGTGTCATTTTTTCAGCCGACAAGAAATCTCTGACAATCGTTCAAGTTGTTAAAGACGATGTGGGCGAATACAAGTGCCAAATGAAGAACAAAGTGAACATGGATGAAGCCAGCTATAAGATGGTGATCAACTGTAAGTGTCCAAGAGAAGATACTTTCATTGAAATACTGTCTATGTGATCAGTAAATCTATTCTTACATAAATTGTTGCATTGAACTAAGAGCAGCTGTTAACAAACTCTTAAAAGTAATGGTTCTTTATTGGTATCATTGGTTCCATGAAGAATCTTTAACATCCATAAAACCTTTTCAATGCACAAAACTAGGTTCTTTATACTGGAAAAAGGTGAATGCATGAACCAGAAAACCTACACAAATGCGTAAAGGGGGTCAAAATGGCCCGTTTTGGAATTAATGTTTTTTTTTTTTAAATGCAATTTTACATTTTCTTAAAAACGAAATTAGATTTACTATAGAGTTTACTCTGAACCTTCACAAAATTCCATAGGAAATGATTACAGGTCAGTTTGACCCCCTTTATGCCTTCTTGGAGTAGTGACACAAAAATTGTGAGCAAGAAATATGAAGTTACAGAATATCAAATAAATAAATGTTTTGAAATATTAAAAAAATTGATATTTTTAATTGATATATATTTGACATTTTACAAGATTACAGGATTTATAATTTAATATTATATTCAATAATCATTTATATTATGTTTATATTCTTTTTCCGTTACTTCATATCACTGATACAAATAGCCATCCATTGTTGAAAATGAAGCATGTTCAATATTTCACTTCCGAGGACAGAGACACGTGTTGTGTCTGCTTTGGACACGGTGATTTGTGTATCACTTCTCTGTTGTTGTCTTGTCTAAACATTAGCCTATCTTGTTTGCAAATGGTGGTTTCTTTCTTATTGTATTGTTATCAACTGTTTGTTTGCTTTACTCTAATGTAAATGTGACCTCCCTAACTGAGCAAATCTCTCTAATGTCTGTCAGATGGTCCAGAGAACGTGAAGCTTGATGGGAAGAAAGATGTGAAGTTTGAAGAGGATGTAAAGATATCCTGTTCTGCAGAGTCTGTCCCCCCCAGTATGTACACATGGAAACTCAACAATACAGTGATGAACTTCAGTCAGGCAATCTATGTTATTGAAAAGGCCAAAGTTACAGACAGTGGCACGTACACCTGCAAGGCAATCAACCCGATCACGAAAATGGAGAAGGAAACGACATTCAAACTCGCAGTGACAGGTAAACATGCCTCAGCATTTTTCATTCAAGAATTCATTTATTCTCATTTTCACCTCACAAATAGGCCATTATGCCAATTAATGCTAATTATGAGTTGCAATTCAAGTACAATACTGACAAGTTAATATGATATATATTGTATAAGTAAGTAATTTGTGGAAGTAAGTAATTTGTACCCAATCTTTAGTAATTTTGACATTACTGGCAGAGGCCACTAAGTGTGCCTGCCACTTTTTGAGTGTTAATTAATATATCCCAGCCAGGCTGATTATTCAGCCAATATTTGTCTATTTTGAGACTTATACCCCCGGTTTCATAGATAAGGCTTAAGCTAGTCACAGACTAAAATGCATGTTTAAGCTTTTTTAACTGAAAGTAACTTGCACAGACATATTAAAATATGTCAGAGCCATTGTTTTGTCTCAAGATGCACATCAGTAATGTTTTTTTTTCTGGGGTACTTTTATAAAAGCTAAATACTCTAACTGAACTAAGGCCTAATCCTGTTTTAGCTTAAGCCCTGTCTGTGAAACCGGGCCATAATGTGCCAGATTAACAGAATTATTAATACAATTATATTAATCTATGATTATTTTAGTGCCAAAATCTATGAACTCTTTTGTTTGTAGTAAATATCGAGGAAAATTTCAAATTCAAATTTTAAAAATGCAAATAATTTCTCTCTCTCTCTCTCTCTCTATCAGTATATATATATATATATATATCAGTATATATCAGTGATCAGACATACTGACCATTAAAAAAACGGATCGGCCATTAATATTAACTAATTTATATTATATGATATTAGGTTTTAAAATCTGTTTGCTTTAAGTATAATAATTTATAAGTTGTATTTATGCAGTTATGTTATGTATAGAAATGTCATTTTCATGTCGTTTTATATGAAGTGTATTATATTTTCGCATATGAAATGCTAAACACCCCATCATGTTTTGCAGAGGTCGGTGCGGTAGACGAGGGCCTATCTGGAGGAGCCATTGCTGGAATTGTTATTGCTGTGCTTGTGGCTGTGATCATCATCGCTTGTATCATAAAGCGCAAGAGAAAATCAGGCACAGAGTGAGTCTAAAATTCATTCCTCTCCTCTCTCATCACATTTAAGAATCTGAGTATCCAAAACATGCATAGATGATACGTTTGTAAGCTGCAAAAGTTTAAAGCAATTGTTTTTGTCCTTTGGTTAAATGAGTGTGTTCTGGCCAACTTTTAAAGGAATGTTCTGGGTTCAGTACAAGTTATGATTTCTCTACAGCATTTGTGTATTAAAGGGATAGTTCACCCAAAATGAAAATTCTGTCATCATTAAGTTGTTCTAAACCTGTATGAGTTTCTTTCTTCTGCTGGACAACAAAGAAGATATTTTGAAGAATGTCGGTAACCAAACAGTTGATAAACCCCATTGACTTCCAAAGTATGGAAAAAAATCAATGTGCCCATCAACTGTTTGGTTACCCACATTCTTCAAAATATCTTATTTTGTGTCCAGCAGAAGAAAGAAACTCATACAGGTTTAGAACAACTTGAGGGTGAGTAAATGATGACAGAATTTTCATGTTTGGGTGAACTATCCCTTAAATATTGATAGTCCAAAGATTTCAATTTACAACTTGTGTTTTTTTAAAGCAAATGTCACGTGTACCATATTAAAGGGTCAGTTCACCCAAAAATATAGTATAATTATACTATATAATTCCTCACCCTCATGTCGTTCCACACCTGTAAGACCTTTGTTTATCTTCGGAACACAAATTAAGATATTTTTCATAAAATCTGATGGCTCAGTGAGGCGCACAAGATAATTAACACTTTCAATGCCCAGAAAGTTACTAAAGACATATTTAAAACAGTTCATGTGACTACATTGATTCAACCTTAATATTATAAAGTTGACAAGAATAATTTTTGTGAGCCAAAAACTGTTTTTATTCAACAATATCTAGTGATGGACGATTTCAAAACACTGCTTCATGAAGCTTCGAAGCTTTATGAATCTTTTGTTTCGAATCAGTGGTTCAGAGCGCGTATCAAACTGCCAAAGTCACGCAACTTCGAAACACTTATGATGTAATGAAGCCTTGTTTACTGAAATCATATGACTTTCGCGCTACGAACCACTGATTCGAAACAAATTATTCGTAAAGCTTCATGAAGCAGTGTTTTGGAAATCGCTCATCACTAGATAATTGTTGAATAGAGAAAAAGTTATTTTGTTTTTTTGGTGCACAAAAAGTATTCTCGTTGCTTCATAACATTAAGGTCGAACCACTGTAGTCACATGAACTGTTTTAAATATGTCTTTAGTAGCTTTCTGGACAATGAAAGTGTTAATTATCTTGCTGGCAGTGCAGGCATCACTGAGCCATTGGATTTTATCAAAAATATCTTAATTTGTGTTCTGAAGATGAACAAAGGTCTTACGGGTGTGGAACGACATGAGGGTGAGTAATTAATGACAGACTTTTAAGTAAGTTTACAGTGGAAGTAAACTGGGCCAGAGTTTGGAGTTAGCATGTTGCTAAGCTAACAATGTAATACTCTAGCATGAAACCACACACCAAATAATCTAATTTGATTAGTACATATAAATATTGCTATTATTTGAAATTATTTTGTAATCAACACTGTGCCACAAAAGCTGCCATTAGTCCTTTACTTCATAGCTTGTTGATGCTTACTCACTATCTGGTTCTCCTCATTGTATTTTAATCCTCAGATGTGTAAACCTAATCATTAGGCAATGATTGCACAATGCAAATAACTTCACCACTTAGCATTTTTACCTGACAGGAAATGGGGGTGGTTTTAGTAACATGAGACATGACACGTATATGTCAATCAGTAGACCTTTAGACATATATGTTGTAAGACATGACTGTCAGAGAGGATATGATGCGCTCTGTCACTTCCTGATTCCTTTCCATTTACTGTGATTTGCTTAAGGTGCACTTATTTTTTTCTGTTTATCCAAGAACCACTGGTTGATCATTCTTTCATAACTTCAGTCTTTTATAGTAATGTTAATGTGGCGAGACAGCGCTAAAAATGTGGCAGTGTTCAGTCTTGTCCGTGTTATGCAACTCAAAACATAGTTTAGCACTTCTTTTTGATAATGCAATAATACACGTATATCAGTCAGTCGGTTCAGCCCAGCCTTTTAAGTTTATACACACCCATTCAAAAGTTTAGGGGTTGGCAAGATTTAATAGTTTTAAAAAGTCTCTTCTGCTCAACAAAACTGCATTCATTTGATCAAAATACAGAAAAAACGGTAATATTGTGAAATATTATTACAATTTAAAATATGTATTGTACAGCATTTTTAAATGAAAATCTTTTGTAACATTATAAATGTCTTCAGTCACATTTGATCAAATTAATACTTACTGTATAAAAGTATTCATTTTTTTCCCCCAAAAAATAAAAAATATGTGACCCTGGACCACAAAAGTAGTCATAAGTCATACGGGTATATTTGTAGCAATAGCCAACAATACATTGTAATAGTCAAAATTATCGATTTTTCTTTTATGCCAAAAATCATTAGAATATTAAGTAAAGATCATGTTCCATGAAGATATTTTGTAAATTTCCTACCGTAAATATATAAAAAATATATTTTTGTGAGTGGATATGCATTGCTAAGGACTTCATTTGGACAACTTTAAAGACGATTTTCTCAATATTTAGATTTTCTTTGCACCCTCAGATTCCAAATATTGTCCTATCCTAACAAACCATACATCGGTGGAAAACATATTTGTTCAGCTTTCAGATGATGTATTTTTGTGGTCCAGGATCACATCTTATCTTACTGAACCAAAACTTTTGAATGGTGGTAAAAGTTCTCATGAAAGTTAAAAATCTGTTATTATTTACTCAGTCGGCATGTTGTTCCAAAACCTGTTCCAAACCCAAGGAGGAACAAAAAGTAGTCGACTTGTATGACTCACACACTATATTCCATATCTGAAACTTCTGATAATTTTGAACAATCTTTTGTGTACCATAAAAGCATATTTCGAATGTTTGCAAAAACACTGGGCTAAATAATGAAAGAATTTTCATTTTGGGGTAACTATATGGACAGTTTCTAAGGACATTTTTCTTTTCTTTTCTTTTCTTTTCTTTTCTTTTCTTTTCTTTCTCTTTTCTTTTCTTTTCTTTTCTTTTCTTTTCTCTTCAAATATTTTACCGCCAAATTCTCAAAGGGGTGAAGTCTGTTTACCAAACCTTCTTCCACAGCACGTAATCTTTCTACACTTGGCACTGAATTTCAGACAACAACATGGAATTATATCTCATGAAGAGAGATAAAGAAACCAGTGTTTTTAAATTTAGTTTGGAAAAGATTTGACATTGATTTAATCAGATTGATGATAGTACATAGAAAAGTCTATCTTGTTTAGACAAAAATCTGATAGCTAAACAAAGTACTGTATATAAAAAAAGCTTCGCTGCTGATAATTTCATATATAGCTATCTATATGTTCCTAAATGGATTTCGAGAGCACATATAGCGAATAGAACTGACAAGAAATACTGGAAATGCAAAACAAGCTTTGAGGGATATATGCAAATGCAACTGATTAGACTAACAGAGAGATATTTATTTGATAAGAAACTAGCATACAGTTGTCTGCACACACACACACACACACACACACACACACACACACTGCATGCAAAACCTCCCAGGTATAGGTGTGTCACATCAATGATCTAATTTATCCTCCATACATTGCATTTCTTTCTGTCAGTTCTTAGATACGTCTCAGTTTTTTAAATTCAAAATTTGTGTAAAGAGAGCAAAACAGATCAGATCTTAAACTGAAAGCTGTAACTCGAGTTTTCCACCTGTGAAAAAATGCATCCTGGGAGGGAAGCCTCACTCCCCTTCTTGTTTTCTGATGTCTGTCATAGATATCATTCAACCTTCATTTCCTCTTAGACCACCACATGTTTTGCCTTTATTAGATATTTTCATTAATATATAGTTATTTTGTGTTTTTGACAATAGATACAGTTCATAAAGACACATCTCTTCTACTTTATCTTTTTTCACTATTAATTTTTCTTTCACTCTCTGTCTATCTCTATTACTGATTTTGAATTCAGTTAAATAAAATTGATGATGAAATGACATGATTACCTATATTTATCCAGTATATAATTATATTTCAATCCAAATCTCTCTTGTAGCTCGATGAAAGAATCTGAAGGAGAATTAAAAGGAGATAATTTAGGAATATAGTTGGAATGTTAGTCATGTCCACACATGTCTGTCTCTGTCTCACTTCTTACCCTTGTGAACATTTCTGGAGCAGTTTCAGCCTTACACAACTGTCTGAGTGTTGCTCGCTTATTTTGCTCTGCTATCTGATGTGCATGTCAATGAAGTGTCACAAACACTATGAGCGTTTGACCTATTTGTCATAGCATGAGTTGTTCAGCTATTTTTTGTCACTGGAACGAAAATTTATTGTTGCAGGAATATATGGTTCCCTATGTAATTACATTACCAGCAAAGAACATAATATGTGTAATTTGTTTGTAACTAACAGGTTTTAATGCTTGTGCAACAACCTATGTAAGAGAGTAACATTGGCTGTGTTCCAAAAACTTGTGAGTCGCCGACCTAGACAGCACTCCCTAGGCATCATGTGTGCGCTCCTGACAGTTCCAAAATGAGGCTGCCTTCTAAGATACCTTGTTTCATTTAAATTCTTCCTTTGCTAAGAAGGCAATGCTAGAATGCACTCAGAGTACAGTGAAAACTTAAACTCAAAATGGCCAAAGTAACGTACACTACTGGGGTTTGGGGTTTATATTCATCAAAAATAAAAATAAAAATGTCTCACGGATATCTCATGTCTGTACTGTTATGGCTGCTGAAATTTCAGCTTTGCCAAAACAAAATAATTTAAAATAGGAAACAGTTATTTTAATTTGTAATAATATTTCAAAATATTACTGTATTTTTAATCAAATAAATGCCGTCTTGGTGGACAGAGACTTTCAAGAAAAAATATTACCAACCCCAAACCTTTAAACGTTACAGTATATATATATATATATATATATATATATATATATATATATATATATATATATATATATATATATATATATATATACAGTACAGTCCAAAAGTTTGGAACCACTAAGATTTTTAATGTTTTTAAAAGAAGTTTCGTCTGCTCACCAAGGCTACATTTATTTAATTAAAAATACAGTAAAAACAGTAATATTGTGAAATATTATTACAATTTAAAATAACTGTTTTCTATTTGAATATATTTCACAAAGTAATTTATTCCTGTGATGGCAAAGCTGAATTTTCAGCATCGTTACTACAGTCTTCAGTGTCACATGATCCTTCAGAAATCATTCTAATATGCTGATTTGCTGCTCAAGAAACATTTAATGTGTACAATTGTACAAAATATTTGTGTACAATATTTTTTTTCAGGATTATTCGATGAATAGAAAGTTCAAAAGAACAGTGTTTATCTGAAATCTAATCTTTTGTAACATTATAAATGTCTTTACTGCCACTTTTGATTGATTTAATGCATCCTTGCTGAATAAAAGTATTCATTTCTTTAATTTCTTTTCAAAAAAATAAAAATAAAAATTCTTACTGACCCCAAACTTTTGAACGGTAGTGTATAATGCTACAGAAGCTTTGTATTTCAGATAAATGCTGTTCTTTTGAACTTTCTATTCATCAAGGAATCCTGAAAAAAAAGTACACAACTGTTTTCAACATTGAAAATAATCATAAATGTTTATTGAGCAGCAAATCAGCATATTAGAATGATTTCTGAAGGATCATGTGACACTGAAGACTGGAGTAACGATGCTGAAAATTCAGCTTTGCATCACAGGAATAAATTACTTTGTCAAATATATTTAAATAGTACACAGTTATTTTAAATTGTAATAATATTTCACAATATTACTGTTTTTTACTGTATTTTTAATTAAATAAATGTAGCCTTGGTGAGCAGACGAAACTTCTTTTATAAACATTAAAAATCTTAGTGTTTCCAAACTTTTGGACTGTACTGTATATATTTTATATAGTCATTTATTAGGCAAATAACAAACTGAAAGAACTAAATCGTTTTTATTCACCTATAAAAACCAAAAAATTATATATTTAATTTTTATTTTGTATGGCCTCCTTTGGCCTTGATAACAGTTTGCATTTTATGTACTTTTCCACAGTCTCTGTTCTTATTGACTTCCACACTGCATCTAATTGTTCCCAAAGAGTTGCTTTAGATGAAACTTTTGTGTGATCTATCTTTAAATTCATTAAATTCCAACAATACTTATATTGTAGCATTAGAAACACTACTTTGACTAAATGGATTAACCATTACAGAAACATAAAAAATGATTTTGGTAAACAATTGCACCAACAGTTAGTTCAGGGCAGCTGTGGCACAAACTTTACATTGGTGGTCTAATAGATTTGCTAAGCACTGTTTATATTATCTATAGATATAGATAAAGATATAGTATAGATATAGAGATAGCTACATACATATGAGTTTTATTTTACACTTATGAGGTGTTATTTTAGTTAGGCAGTGTCATTGCTTCCATGTTTACCTATGCTGACTACACCCTATTCTTTCCTCATCTTGTGATGCAATTATTTCCTTCTATCAATGACTCATTTTTGTCCTTTTTGTTTTAGTATTCCATCTCCATATTAAAGCAAGACCTGGCAGCGAGGTGACCCGGTAAGTCTTCCTCTAGTGGTGCACCTTTTGTTTCGGTACAGCAGACTAACATTATTTATTTAGCTCTTATTTATTGTTGTTTTCCATGCTTGCTCTATGCATTGACTTCAGGCTATTGACACAAGCTTTTCTGTAACCTGCATGATACGTCCGGGCTGACTTTCAACAGGCTTCCTTATCACGTATCAGCAGCATGCGCAGATTCAGCTTCTGACATCACTCTGTACACTTTTGTAAAGATATGCTTGACTTTTTCTTAAAAAGAAAGGAGGGATATGCTTCAATCTCATGGACTAACAAAGGAGTGGCTGTTGCAAGAAAACTCGTTTTCATGTCTGCTTGTTGGGTGTGGGTAGCTTTCTGCGATGGGAGGCTGTTTTACTCTCAGCGTCATGTTATTTTAATGGCAAATGGTGAATATTAAGCGTTTGAATGGGTTAGCTTTGCAATCGGTGTGCTGAATGTATGTCAGTATTTGTTTGCTCTCACAAATCCATTACGTTGATAACCAGATATCATGTACATCTCTTCCCCAGAGCATATCTTCAAGACCAACCCTTCAGCCATTTATCATTCTTTTATCTGCAAAAGCTTTCCATCAAGACAACTGGAAAAACTGCCCTCACAACTGACTTAAACCTGCAGGTTTGGCCCTTTCAAGAGCTCAACCTTTTTTTAAATGTCTATTGTTTTTTTTTTTTATATATATATCCTATTACCCTGCGCAAACGTACCCCAGACTTAAGGACACGATAGAGGACGGCGGGTAAACAGCGAGACTGTTTACCTTTTATCTGCATCTCTTCCTTCCCTTGGCTGAAGTGGACAGCTTCCTTTGTTCCTCAAGAAACATGATACAGCCTCCATCACCCTCTCAATCCTTCATCTGACCCTAAACCGACAGGTCGGTCGCCTGGCTTGACGTTTCAGAGGTCATTTTGAAAGAGCTCTGTTTTGGGTAACAAAATCCACCCTGAAATGCACTGAGGGGTGATGAGACCGTCACGTGTTTGAGATCTCAACACACCCACAAGGCACTGAAACGTCGAGATTTTAAGGCCTGTTCAACATGCTCGAAAGTCCCAAGGCAATGAAGATACGTGGGGCCGACTTAACTTGAAGCCGAAGGCGCCGTTGAGTTGTCGACGGAAGGTCACTCGTGGCAAAGCATGCCTTGGAGATCAGCTCCATGCTTTAAGATTCTTAACACCTTTGCCATGATTTGCTATGCTTTTTTTAAACCCTCATCTCTTTCTGTGTGTTTCTAAGTGAGCCATACATATTGTATTTTAAAAGTAAGGCAGGCTCCAACGTGCTTGAACTGAGAAAACAAAAAAAAAACTGCATTTCTGAGGACAACGACATACCACAGTTTTGCAGCGAAATTGCTACTCTCTCCTTGGGCGTCCCCACAAAGATTCGTCCCGCTGTAATCAGGATTCCAATGGATTCATGTTCTAAAACAGGCCGGTTTTAAAAATCACCTTGCATTGACACAGAAACGTTTGAAGTTTAAAACTGAAAAGTATTTGTGTTAATACGTTTAAGTTGCTTATTGTGTTCCAGTATGTGAGAATTTTTTTTTTTTTTTCTTCGTATCAACAGATATCTGATCCTAATTCTTTTAATGTTTAGTTTTCAACTGTGTTGCTCCTTGACCAAAGCGGTGATCTTGCTGATCTTTTTGATGTTGATCAGATCTCTCTAGATAGAGATGTATTCATTTGTAGAAATTTCTAAGTTCATTCCCTCGCTTTTTGGAAATAATAATTATTTTAGGAGTTACTGCCACATAAACTTGCAAAAAAGCCTCTGTTTTCATATATATTGAAATATATTTTAAAATGTATTTCAAAATATACAAAAAAATGGCTAAATTAAATGAAATGCTAATAAAATATATTTTTGATACATTTTAGTTAATATTAGCTTCTATTTTAGGCCATTTTTTTATATTTGTCAGTCTAAATATATTTATATTGTCCAATATAATAGAAATTCCAATCTATATATTGGATAATTCCAGTACATAGATTGGAAATGTATTTTGTCGACCTTTTGAAATACATTTTGTAATATATTTTGGTATATTTAATGAAATATATTTCATTAAGCCACATTGGTTACATTATTTGAAATCAATTTTGGCCAGATAAAAACAAACAAACATGAAATGTTTAGCACCCACTTCAGCAAGGAATACTTGGTGAACAATGTCAGCTAATCAATATTCATGAGCTAAGCTGATACGTTTTTAAAATACAGTATGTTCCCGCTTTTTTTCAACCCTATATGTATGTACTGTAAGCGGCAGCCAAAACAATCTTAACGTATATGTATGTGCAAATCGACAGTAAAAACACTAACACACATATATTTGTACTCCATTTTAGCATTAAAACAAAAATGTCATAAAATGCTGAGCTTTATAACTCCTTGCAAACCTGTAGACAGTTTTATCTCCGGCAGCCTGCGTGTGTTTTTAGCGGTTTGGGCTGTTTGCATGGAGAGACCAGTAATCATATGAGTCTGACCACAGATACACTGAATTAACGGTTAGTTTGACTCATCATTTGACAGGGTTTAGATGGAAACATCTTATCCTATAGATTATATTAGGTGTTTTACCAAATATGAAATGTTTTCCTTTAGGCTAGATAGAATTTGAAATTGAATTGGACAATGTCAATTAAAGGGTTCTTGTTGTTGTGAAGAGTAATCTTTGTTCAGTGCTTTAAAGTTATTTGAAGTCACCAAATTGGGCCTGTAGATTTTTTTTTTTTTTTGAGGAGAAGCACTGGATATTTGTGAGTAAAATACAATATATGCATGTTCCAAACAACATCTGTCATTTGTGAAATGTTCTCAGGTTTTGTTTACAGGGTGTTTATATTCTCTCAAAATGACCAGTGCGGTCATGTTTTACATTTTCAATGTTGCTTTTAACATAATTTATTTTCAAATGTTTTGCTTTTATGTAACTGTTATATGTTTTGTGTTTTAAAAAAGAATGTTTGAACTGCCCAATTTTTTGTGATTCACTGAATAAGAAAATAAAATTATTGTAAAACTTACTTTAATTAAATTTGATCTGTTTTCTACACCCATTTTTGTAAGATTTCTTTGAGGCCTCCAGAAATTAATGATACCTAATGTTTTGTGTATATGTGCACGTTTTCTTGTGCCTTTAGAAAAAAAAGGGTAAAGATCTCATCTGTATAAAAATATAAATAGAAAATTATATATAAAATTACTTATTACTGGAAATCATGATGATCAGTTTCAGATTTGGTGAGGGACATTTTTGATTGGACAAAAATCTGTGTAGTGCAGGGTAAGTCATTAATATTTTTGGTCCATTTTAATGGAAGAAAAAGTCCATTTTAAACGTGTACATCAAATTTTACTTCCACAGTGTTTACAGTTCTTTTTTTTCTATTGAAGACAGTGCTTTATGGATGTTAATATCACTATTCTCGGGCAGGTGTGAAGGAACTGTGTTGAATTGCACAGGTCTCCTTTCATACGTGACCAGTTGAGCTGGTTCATTGGCCTTAAGTCAACAGAAAGATCCTTAAAGCTATGAGCTGCTTGGTGTACTTAATACCTTCACAGTGGGAGACTCGACTTGAATGTGTGCACCCATTCAATAAATGTAAATGTCAAAAAAGGAAACAAATGTGTGTTTAGTCACTGTCACGACGGCCCATTCTGAACGCCACGCCCGACGTACTCTAGAGGCTTCTGGTGTTTCTCAAACTCTCCCTGACAGATGCGTTGAATGTGTGCTGTAACCTATGCATGGCTGGTTTCTCACTGACCATGAAACACAATTTGTCATCTCCTGAGAAATATATAATCCAGTGTGACAATGTGTGTTTATATAGTATATTGTGTGAATAGACTTCTTTTTCGTTCTGACAAGTGAAAAGAAATACCATGGTAACGATAGTTTATGCCAAAATACCATTTGTTACTTTGCTCCCAAATTTTTTATTCAATGCCATTTCTTTGTAATTATATGTGAAATTCACAACCATTTTCTGAGTGAATTTTGTTTCAAAGTAAATCATACATTTCTGAGCATTTTTTTTGTTTGCATTAGTGATTTGTGATGATATTTTGGTGTAATCTACCATGGTTACCGATTTTTGTCAAGGGTGTTGCCTGCTCTTGAAGTGTATCTGCATGTCCATGAATGAGTTTAGAGGGATTCACTTATCCAACAGAATGGAAGCACAAATCCCATTCCGTGGTAAGGTCAGTAATGACGAGTGTCTCACTTGGGTCCTTTATGGTGTAGTCTGCTCATGTGGCTCAGACCCACAGGGGTTTGTCCTAGGGCCGATTGTACAGTAGAGTTTGTTTAATGTGCATGGTCTGTGTGTGTGTGTTTGTGTATGTGGTCACCATATTACAACATCCCGGCTCATGATTCAGTAAACAGCCTGAGGCTTCAGAATGAAGTCTTTCGGGTTTTTTATCTTCTTGCCCCTCTCTTGTCCTCGGCTTCTTACAATAGCTCTCCTCCCCTGACACGCTCTCATTGTGTCTCTGTGGTATCAGTCTCTCTGAGTCAAGCTTTTAGGGGAGGAGATTTTCTACCCTTAAGTTACAAACCTGTTTGTCTGCAGTATTCTATGTGAATGTACTAACCAGTAATTTGGTTCCTTTGCATGCATGTGTGAGAAACAGAAAGGAGGAGGTGCATGAAAGTGTTGTGTGTTTTTTGAATTCCTCTGTCGAAACATTCTGCCAACTTGCTTGTGCAAGCCCCAAAAGTAGTGATTACCTTTGGTGAATGCCAAAGGTTAGTTTTCTTAGTACATAACCGCATTATTTGTTTCATTCAGTCAATTAATTCTTTTGTTAAGCACTTAAAGGGATAGTTCACCCAAAAATCATCATTGTCATCATTTACTTCACTCAAGTTGTTCCAAACCAAAAGATATTTTGAGTAATGTTGGTAACCAGAGAGTTGACGGTAGCCATTGACTTACATAGTAGGAAAAAAATACAATGGCTACCGTCAACTGTCTGGTTTCCAACATTACTCAAAATATCTTCTTTTATGTTCAACAGAAGAAAAAAACTCATAAAGGTTTGGAACAACTTGAGGGTGAGCAAATGACAGAATTTTCATTTTTGGGTGAACTATCCCTTTAATAAATGCAGAATTAGTAAACCTTTACCTAAGCCACTTAAAGTCTTAATAATGTATATGACAGATGTTTTGGCGCGATGCAAGTGTTTTTTGCTAGTTTCAGCCTGACGCAGTTCTCATTTTCACATTGTTTAAATAGCAAATGCATTTGCGGCCATTTGTTCACCCATGGGCATGCTGGTCTGAAAACGAGCTGTGTTTAGTAGTGATCGACCGATGTATCTGTTTACCGATATTTTTCCCGATATTTAAGCATTTTTCCATAATCGGGTATCGGTTTTGTAATATCGGATTCGCCGATTTACGGCGCCATCTTGTGGCCGTTTTGAGATTTCCGCCATTGCAGCCCGGGCGTCTGAGGAGATCAGTCAACAACAACTCAGTGCACAGGTAAAGTATATGTTCTACTTGGTTTGCTTTAATTAATCAACTTTATTTAACATAACAGACATGCACAAATGAGATCTGAGACATAAATTCCTGATATAGTTAATTTATGCAGCTTGTTTCTAAACAATTGAGACAAACTCATTGAGTCACGTAGTGTAATTCGTCATGTCCTGCCCCAATAAAGACGTAACTTTACATGAATTAAATAAAACAGACATGAATGAGTGCATGTTGAAAATAAAAGCGCTGAATTTAATTCTCTATCTGTTGTATTTGCTCACCATTAGTCTAGAAGAAAAAGTTCGTTCATATTGCTTAGCAACTGACGGATGATCAGGAGCCTTAAGCACAGCCACTGAATGAAACTTTTGACAAGATTATCTTGTTTAAACACCCTAGATTATATTATCATTTACTACATAACAATTATTTCGCTAATACACATATAAATATAGCCTACCGCTTTGTGGAAATTAATTATTTATTATCTCCATGCGCGATCGCGGTTGATTAAGTTATAGTCAAACAGCACTTTGTCAGTTGGCATTTCATGATTTAACGTTAGATTAAATTTGTTAAGTGCACTTTAATTTTTGGACTCAGACCCCTCTATTTATTTGTGTATAAATATAAAGTTGTTTTTTTTTGTATGCAAGGAGGGAGTGATTGTTATAAATAAAATGGTTTGTTCAGCTCATTTGTGTTGTAATAATTGTCAAAAACAGAAGTATAACAGTAAATAAATATCGGTTCTGCATATCGGTTATCAGGTACATGCAAACAACATGCAAATAATCGGTATCGGTATCGGTTATAAAAAATCAATATCGGTCGATCACTAGTGTTTAGGTGCATTGTTGCCGTGTTGCTATTTTAAGGCAACTGAAATAGACTGCACCATTGATTAACTGAAACCTGATCTAAAGTCAATGGCGCAATATTATTATTATTTCGTTATTTAAAGAGCACGTTATACACACTGCTTGTTACACAAACAGGGACGTGCAGCAGCACACAAACATGTCAAATATTAACAATTACAAGATTATTATTGTGTCCATAATAATAAAAATGCTTTGGTGGAATCCGATTTGTCTCCTAGATAGTCTGTTCGCGCACTTCAACCTTGCACACGAGCGCATCCGTGTCCTTGTTCAGTTTTTCCACCTTCAAATTCCGCCATGTAAACAGCAAATCCGCCATGACGTGAGCGTAACTGGCTTTTAAAGGGAATGGGAGATGAGAGTCTGCTTGGTTTATTGCATGTTATGCCCAAAAAACACACCCATTACTCATTAAAAGAATAGGGACAACCCTTTTAGACCAAGGGCCGGGCGTGCCAACCTTTTTTCCCGTTGTTAAACCAGCAAAAGTGGACTCGGATACGCCATAAGTGCACTTGCGCCATGCGACTCTTTGAATTTAGTCCTCTGTAGGTTAATAATTTTCATTTCCATCAAATGCTGTGGCATCCTTTCATTCATAACACATTACCCAGTCCATATCAGTATAATTTCCCCATTGAGATCTGATGTGTTTTCAAAGTGTTCCTTTAATTTGTTTGAGCAGTGTGTATATGCAATAGTGACTTCTATAGAAAAGTGTGTTTTCAATTTTTCAAGAAAAACTACTCATTTTTTGGTAGTAATCAGACTATTCATAAAGCTTCTTACTAATATGTCATTTCCAGTAAAACTGCTGTTCTACACAATCCATTGATATTTAGGAGCATTACAACATAAATGTGACGAACATAAAAATGAGTTGACTTCCCTTTAGCCATAAATTGACAGTAGGAGCTGTTCAGACACAACATCAATTTGTAAGGGAAACTGGAATGGCCATTGGTTCCCTCACAAAAAGGTTTTTAGAAGAACAGTTTTGGATTTATTAGTAAAATAAGGTCTGTTTTAATATTAAAAGCAAGCTGCTATCAAGTTAAAGATTAAATAAGAACTACAACTACCATAAGGATGTCAGTTTACATGCTTATTGAATTAGACAATTGTAGTCCTTATATAGCAACTTTAGCAATGTTTTAATAGCACACAGCTATTTAAAAAATTCACATTTGAGGATTCACTGTGTAATTTGTTGTAGATCAAAATGAGAAAGTCCCCAAGTAATTTTAACCACAGACTTAATTTTACTCATAAATCTAAAGTCCCCAATCTACAAACCTATTAGACATTCCTGAGGGAATTCATGGATGGAAAATACTTGTTCTCTTCCAGATTTTAGAACTACAAACTGAACAGCTCTATTTAAATAGACCTTTTCAATATCTTATACCTGTACAATATTTATTTTTATAATACTTTGTCTTATGCCATCTGTAAGTAAACCATTCATAAGTAAACATTGCTGTTTACTCAACCGACACAACCAATAGTGTGTGTCTAGGGGCGGGGCTATCTGTTTTTAAATCACACATAGGTCTACACACAAACAAATGTGTCGTATACACACAGTATGTAAGAAGGAGGTCATTTCAACACAGTTTATTCTTCCTGTCAGACCTGCTTACTGAAAGACTGTTAAAATGAAACTCTTGTACGTATCTCTCTGTTTCTGAGGAACTATCACTCCCGTACAGTATTGCTCCTGAACGAGACAGGATGTCAATGCATGTTCAAACAAATTGCCCCATCATATATCATAAACTGAACAAAGACATATAAGGAGCGCATGCAATACTCGTACAAACCCGCATAAGGTTTTAAAAGGAATTAAGTTGTCCACACAGTTAAGCATACCTGAAATGAACTTAGATGGGTTATTCTGACAATTATAACACAATAGACCTATATTATTTCTGGGTTGACTACATCTAATAATTTATTAAGTTTTTATGTGTAATGTGCATTTTCTCTAAATGATCATACTTTTGGAGAGCTATAGATATTCTATATATATATTCCATGAAAGTCAGTAGTTCATGAAAGTCAGTGGGGTTTAAACCAATATTGGAGATAATTGATTTTCATTAGCCTTTGGACAAAAAACAAAACAAACCACAAAAAAAAAAAAAAAAAGTCCACTTTTGCAAAAGGAAAAATGGTAGGCGCCCCCGGCACTTGGTCTAAAAGGGTTGTCCCTATCTTTTAATGAGTCATGGGTGTGTTTTGGGCATAACATGCAATAAACCAATCAGACTCTCATCTCCCATTCCCTTTAAAAGCCAGTTACGCTCGCGTCATGGCGGATTCGCTGTTTACATGGCGGAATTTGAAGGTGGAAAAACTGTAGATTGGGGACTTTAGATTTATGAGTAAAATAAAGTCTGTGGTTAAAATTACTTGAGGACTTTTTCATTTTTGTTCTACAACAAATTACACAGTGAATCCTTAAATGTGATTTTTTTTAAATAGCTGTGTGCTATTAAAACATTGCTAAAGTTGCTATATAAGGACTACAATTGTCTAATTCAATAAACATGTAAACTGACATCCTTATGGTAGTTGTAGTTCTTATTTAACAACTTGATAGCAGCTTGCTTTTAATATTAAAAGAAGAACAGTTATATTAGTTATATATATAGTCATAACAGTTATAACAGTTATAGTTATATTATTTAGAAGAACAGTTTTGGATTTATTAGTAAAATAAGGTTTATTTTACTAATAAATCCAAAACTGTTCTTCTAAAAACCCTTTTGTGAGGGAACCAATGGCCATTCCAGTTTCGCTTACAAATTAATGTTGTGTCTGAACAACTCCTTTTACTGTCAATTTACAGTCGGAAAAAAAGTCGACTCATTTTTTATGTTAGTCACATTTATGTTGTAATGCTTCTAAATATCAATGGATTGTGTAGAACAGCAGTTTTACTGGAAATGACATATTAGTAAGAAGCTTTATTAATAGTCTGATTACCACCAAAAAAGGAGTAGTTTATCTTGAAAAATTGAGTCAAACTCAACTGATGGAACCACAAAACACACTTTTCTATAGAAGTCACTACTGTATGCATATACACACTGCTCAAACAAATTAAAGGAACACTTTGAAAACGCATCAGATCTCAATGGGGAATGATACTGATATGGACTGGGTAATGTGTTAGGAATGAAAGGATGCCACAGTGTTGGATGGAAATGAAAATTATTAACCTACAGAGGACTAAATTCAAAGACACCCCGAAAAGCAAAGTGAATAAATGATGAAATCTGAAATTTCATTGCAGCAACTCAAAATGGTACTCAGTAGTTTGTATGGCCCCCACGTGCTTGTATGCATGCCTGAAAACATCGGGGTATGCTCCTAATGAGACGACGGATGGTGTCCTGGGGTATTTCCTCCCAGATCTGGACCAGGGCATCACTGAGCTCCTGGACAATCTGAGGTGCAACCTGGCGGCGTCGGATGGACCGAAACATAATGTCCCAGAGGTGTTCTATTCGATTTAGGTCAGGCGAGCATGGGGGCCATTCATACTCTCATTCTGCCTGCATACTCTCGCCACATGAGGCCGGGCATTGTCATGCACCAGGAGGAACCCAGGACCCACTGCACTAGCGTAGGGTCTGACAATGGGTCCAAGGATTTCATCCTGATACCTAATGGCGGTCAGGGTGCCATTGTCTAGCCTGTAGAGGTACGTGCGTCCCTCCATGTATATGCCTCCCGAGACCATCACTGACCCACCACCAAACCGGTCATGCTGAACAATGTTACAGGCAGCATAATGTTCTCCACAGCTTCTCCAGACCCTTTCATGTCTGTCAAATATGAGTAGGGTGAACCGGCTCTCGTCTGAAAAGCACAGGGCACCAGTGGCGGACCTGCCAATTCTGGTGTTCAATGCCAATCAAGCTCCACGGTGCCGGGCAGTGAGCACAGGGCCCACTAGAGGACATAGGCCCCTCAGGCCACCCTCATGAAGTCTTTTTCTGCTTGTTTGGTCAGAGACATTCACACCAGTGACCTGCTGGAGGTCATTTTGTAGGGCTCTGGCAGTGCTCATCCTGTTCCTCCTTGCACAAAGGAGCAGATACCGGTCCTGCTGATGGGTTAAGGACCTTCTATGGCCCTGTCCAGCTCTCCTAGAATCTCCTCCATGCTCTTGAGACTGTGCTGGGAGACACAGCAAAGCTTCTAGCAATGGCACGTATTGATGTGCCATCCTGGAGGATTTAGACTGCCTGTGCAACCTCTGTAGGGTCCAGGTATCGCCTCATGCTACAAGTAGTGACACTGACCCTAGCCAAACTAGTGAAAAACAGTCAGAAAAGATGAGTAAGGGGAAAAAATGTCAGTGGTGAAACTGATTAACAACCCCCTCTGCTACTTAACTGACCAGATCAGTAGGAGCCAGGAGTTTAACTGACTTGATGCTATTCTCTGATTTAAAAAGTGTTTCTTTCATTTTTTTGAACAGTGTAGAACAATGTCTTATTTTGGGTTTTCAGTTTTAGGACTTGTAGTCCTCGGTTGAATTTGTTCAGAGTGGAGGACAAATTAAAGTATGCAAAAGAAAACAATATAACAAAAAAAGTCTTCTGGAACCACTTTGAGAATGCTTTGAATGGCATATACACAATGTACATCCCTCACAAACATCCACGCGTTTAAGCTTGATGGATTAAGCCAAATAATCATCTCTCACAAAATATCCATAAGCCTAGTGATTATGTGCTTCTTGTGTTGTAGTCCTCTGAAGCCACTATTCAAACAGTTACACTGCGTTGAACTCAAGTGAGAACACTCATGATAATGAAAGCACTAAAAACAACATTGATTTTTAAAGAGAGACTATCACTCACTTATCTTTTACTGTTGCAGAACCAACATTCATCCCAAGCATCTCATGTTTATAATCAGATCTGACAGTACCTCATTTAGGTGAGACACTTATCAAAAATCAGCTGACATTGTTATCAACTAAAACTTTAAATGTGAAATCCCTACAAATATTCAAATCACCTCCCTTTATCCTTGTATGTGGTAGAAACCCCAACCACACTGCAAACAGCTATTAGAATGAATCTCAAAAATCTCTCTAGAATAATATAGGTCATATTTAATCCAAAGAATCAAAACTTTGTGTAATACATAGAAAAAAAGTAGATATACAGTATGTACTCACTGGCCACTTTATTTGGTACATCTTGCTAGTACCAGGTTGGACCCCCTTTTGCCTTCAGAACTGACTTAATTCTTCATGGCATAGATTCAACAAGGTGTTGAAAACATTTGGTCCATATTGACATGATAGCATCACACAGTTGCTGCTGATTTGTCAGCAAGATGCAAATCTTCCTTTCCACAACATCCCAAAGCTGCCCTACTGGATTGAGATCTGGTGACTGTGTATAGTGAACTCATTGTCATGTTCAAGAAACTAGTTTGAGATGATTTGAGCGTTGTGACATGGAGCGTTATCCTGCTGGAAGTAGCCATCAGAAGATACACTGCGGTTATAAATGAGATTACGAAGAAAGTGTATCACCTGATTTGCCTCTCGCAGTTCAAAAAGCTTACACTACGCCCTACGCGTTCCATATTCAACTTGCGAAAAACTAACAGTTACGCTTTTTCCGTAAGTTGAATACAGAAGGCGGTCTGGCGGAAGGTGGATGTTTTACTTTATAACTTTTTAAATATGAATATTTTTTTACACAAATGCATTGCTTCGCTTCAGAAGGCGGATTAACCCCCCGGAGACATGTGGAGTATGTTTATGATGGATGCACTTTCTTGAGCTTCATACTCGTTGGTCCCGTTCACTGACATTATAAAGTTTGGATGCATCAGGATATTTATTAATATAACTTCGATTGTGTTCATCAGAAAGAAGAAAGTCATATACACCTTGGATGGCTTGAGGGTGAGTAAATCTTGGGGTAATTTTCATTTTAAAGTGGGACTAATTATTTAACAAGCGGTTGAACAGGTGTACCTAATAAAGTGGCCAGTGAATGTATATCAACCGCTCAAGAATAATGTAGGCCATATTTAATGTATGTATGTATTATACAAAATGTGTTATATATGTAAGTAATGAGGTATGATAGGCTGTTAGGCAACCCCTTTCAGCCATGACTTATTCACGATACAGCACTAGCCTCGAGTACCTTATTGCTTTTATAAAACGGTTACCACCAAATACAAATATTAAAGCCAAAAATATGTATCAATGCAACTTTCATTAAGTAAACTTTCACTAAAGCCTTCCTTCCACCGGAAAAAATAGTCCCTGACCGTGAACAGCAACAGAAGTTACATTATTATGCCATTAGAGTGTGTCAGTCGCGAATACTTTTACATTGAAAAGACTGAATTGTTGTGAATAGCTTTGACTAGCGCTGTCAGTCACGGGAAAACCCCTTAACTGTTAAAAGGACAAGATAATACATTGGACATTTAAACAGATTTTTTTATTATGAACATAGGACTGACCTGAAGGAAAATGCTAAATCTGAATGCAGATAATAAACTCGCTCACTCAACCTTTTTCTCACAATACTCTTCTACATAATACAGTAAGCTTCAATGAACAATGTCAATTGAGAACAGTTTACGTTGCTAAGAGTGGTTGCCAAGGGTGTTGTGTAGCGTTACCGTTGGGTGGAATAAAGCAGCTATCGTGAATAAAACACAGCTATTGACCAATCAGAATCAAGGACAGGAAATAACCATTTTATAAAAATATTTATAGTATTTTACAGAATTTATATTTATATTTACATTTTGTATCCGTACAGGTTGATATTGATCAGTGAGCATTTAACTTGAAAAGGAACTTATTTGACGTCACAATGCGAAACATCTCAACAATTTGCCATCATTTATGCAAATAAGTTCTTGTTTTTTAGGTAGGCGTTTCAGGTGTTGGTATATTCGCATTAGTTTGAGAGTGTTGATGTACGTGACCAATGTCTGCTTTTAAGAACAATTTAATAAATCTCTGATCTCAGACCTGAAGCTGTAATAGTAAATGCAGCCTAAAAGCTTAATGTGAATACAGCATCTTTTCCATAAGATGATTGGTGTGTTGTACACGCCACAGCAGGATGGGACATGCAGTAGGTGATTATTGAGGAATGCAAGCAGCTCTTTTACACTTGCAATAAACAAAATGAGATACCCTACAGCAAAGAGGCGGGGCTTCAGTGTGTATGTGTGTAATGCGTACTCAAACAATTACATGTCGATGCAGTGAACACATCATGTATGACATGTATGCACAACATACTGCAGTTTCCGGTAATCTGAACGATCAGTTTGATGGGAAGAACTACCCCTGATTTATTTTAAAATGGAATGTAAATGACTCTCAATTTATGGGAAGATAGTTTGTGCTTGTTTCTATGGACTGAAAAGCTCTTTTCTCAGAACTGAAAGCATACTCCCAATTATCGATCACTCCTTTACTCTTTAACCCATTAGCTCAGTAAACAAGACAGTGTGATTCACAGACTCCCTGTGGGCCTGTTGTGTTTTTTCCTTCCGTGCATATAGTAGTTTAAGTGCTATCTTTCAGTGGAAACTACTTTGGCTTTTAGATTTGGTTTAAAGCATCAGAGAGCGACACAAAGCAAACATCATGCATCAACTATGCAAGTACTAAAGAAATGTATGCTTTTCTTTAGAGAGCATTGAGTGGAATGATTGTGATTGATGGAATTATAAGTCACTTGATCTTGTGGTCAGTAGATGATTACAAATTGTGTCAAAATTCCAGTAGATAACGTATGACAGCATGTTCTGCAATCTGAAGGATTTGTAAGAAATGAATACTGTTTGTGAAACAGAGCAGTCATGATCATGTAATAGACCGTAACTGCACAGTCATGTAAATGGCAGGTATAATCCAGTCATTTGAAAGGTAAATGCCTTCACCGGTTCTCAAGATCATTGCGTAATGTTTCCTATAGCTGCAGCCGTGACTCACGCCCTAATGACAGAACATGTGTTTTGTCCTTGCTGTATTTTACCTGGTATGTGTTATTTGTGCTGTAAACTGCATTGCTGTCATGTATTGTTTGTCACAGGAAACTGACACCAGTAATTTTTCAGCTGAAACTGAACATCACTGCATGTGATGTTGGGGAGTAGCTCATGAACTGATGCTTATGTATTTCTCAGCCACAAATATAGAACGATTTAATCAATGTTGAGGAGTTAAACAATCACGGGCCACTTTATTAGGTACACCTTGCACCTTTAGAACTGCCTTAATTCTTAGTGGCATAGATTCAACAAGGTGCTAGAAATGTTCCTCTGAGATTTTAGTCCATATTTACAGTTGCTGCAGATTTGTTGGCCGCACAGCCATGATGTGAATCTCCTGTTCCACCACATCCCAAAGCTGCTTTATTGGATTGAGATCTGGTTACTGTGGAGGCCTTTTGAGTATAGTGAACTCATTGTCATGTTCAAGAAACCTGTTTGAGATGATTTGAGCTTTGTGACATGACACATTATGCTGCTGGAAGTAGCCATCAGAAGATGGATACACTGTGCTCATAAAGGGAAGGACATCGTCAGGAACAATACTCGGGCTGTGGTGTTTAAACAATACTCAATTGGTTCTAAGGGGCCCAGAGTGTGCCAAGAAATTATCTCTCACACCATTACACCACCTGAACCATTGATACAAGGCAGGCTGGACCTATGCTTTCATGTTGTTTATGCTAAATTCTGACCCTACCATCTGAATGTCGTAGGAGAAATTAAGACTCACCAGATCAGGCAAAGTATTTCCAATCTTCTGGGTTCATACGAATTGTAGACTCGGTTTCCTGTTCTTAGTTGTCAGGAGTGGCACCGGTCTGTCTTCTGCTGCTGTAGCCCATCTGCTTCAAGATTCGACATGTTGTGCGTTCAGAGATGCTCTTCTGCAGACCTCGGTTGTAATGAGTGCTTATTTGAGTTACTGTTGCTTTTCTATCAGCTCAAAGTCTGGTCATTCTCCTCTGACCTCCCGCATCAACAAGGCATTTTCGCCCACAGAACTGTCGCTCACTGGATATTTTCTCTGTAAACCCTAGAGATGGTTGTGCATGAAAATCATGTGTGTCAAGAAAGGAACTACACAGAGAGGAAACAAGGATTTACACGATAATGCCATTTTGGGGGCCTGAAAATGCGAACAGGTTTCAAGTTTTTGAAAACGATACTGTTATCGTCTCTGTGTGAAACTACAAAAACCGTGAATTTGTTAAAATGGTGACATCATGCGTATGCGTATTACGTGTCAGCCAACGTCCGCCTATCAGCAAATCAATGGATCTTTAGTTCTGTCTTACCTTCACGCCGGCGACTTCTCAGGAAAATGCTGTAATAACTTTAAATGCGAACTAAATGTCAACAGTAAGACACAGTCGGGTTCCTTTGGTAAAGTTATTTATTATTTCCATTCTGTAACTGCCTTGCTTAGGGTTTACGCTAGCAACTTTAGCAACAATGTAGACTTGTGTTCTTAAATTGCTGTCAGAGTTTTATTACAACAGTTGTGTGTCCAAACAAATCTGTTAGCCTATTTGGAATATCAAGAATATTGTCTTTAAAAACCTCTTTATTGTTAGAAATTGGTATGATAACGGCATTGTTCTTGTGAGATTTATTTACGAGTAATGGACTCCTGAAAGTAGCACATCCACATATAATACAATACATATAATATGGTGTGAAGATTTTAGATCATTTTACATCATACCAGTTTAAACTGAACTGGAGCAATATATTAAGATTGTAGAATTTGTAAGAAATAGAGAATACAAAATGAAAGTATAGAATATGTGTTCATTTAATGTTATTCCCTGGAGAATTCATTTGATTTCGTTCATTTAATGCGACTATAACAATGAGTACGGTTGTAAATCCTCTATGTATTTGTGTATGCGACAGTCTTGTTCTGCAATAAAGAAATGATGAAAGAAATTATGTTTTTTTACTATGGTAAAAATGCCATTTACAGGAGTTCTATGTAAGTTTTTGACTGTACTAAAGCATAAAAATGCCATAATATATTTGCAGATATTTATTAAACATGCTGCTTTCACATACTCTATTCTCGGAAAACCATTGCTACAGCCAGTTATTTTACTTTGAAATTTGCGTTCCGTGTCGGAATTTCTGTTTTTGTTTCGGTCTTTGCAAGACCGCACCTTGCCAATTTACCCAATAGTATTTCTCCACCCCGGGTTGCCATTGGCGGAAAACATATGCAACGAATTGGAGCCATGGAAGCCAGCGAACAAACTGGGTCAGAGATCGCAGATTCTACCCGACCTAAAAGACCTCAGCAACCATCTAAAAATCTCTATGAACGAGAGCATATTAAAACACGATATCAATAAATCAACTAATAGAGTGCCCCAGGGATGACGCGTTTTTGTAGGCAAAAACCGGAAGCGAGTTAGCATTTTAGGACTTCCGGTTCCAACGCCGTCAAGTCTATGGGTTTTTTGAATGGGTTTTTGCTAAATCGCCTGAAATAAGGTCTGTGGTAAACAAAGCCTCTAAATACTTTCACGTTTTGATCTATGACATAAAACACACCAGTTATAACCCACTTGTGATTTTTTTAACTTTTACTGTGTCTTAAATTCGGCGGTTGCTAACAAATTGCTAAAAGGGACTACTTCCTTTGGCGGGGACTTTAGACGTCATCATGACAAACAGGACATTTGGACAGCATTTCTCATGAAAAAGTGGATAAGTATTCATACACAGCGCAGATCATAATCAGTGAGCATGTTTTTAAATAGAGTTGTTTTCTAAATAAAGTTTGAGGACGCTTGCTGGTGACGACGTTGATCCGCGACCATATGGTGTGCTGTAGTCCGTTTATAGCCTACTGTTAGCCTTTTATATCTGACGACTTTATTTAGGCTTCAAAATCTATAAATGTTGTGTTAACTTGTAAAGATTATCTTGATAGACAAAACGTGTAAGTGTCATAACCCTTTGTTAAACACAGAGCTTATTTTCTGCGATTTTCCAAAAGTCTATGGGAAAAATGAATAGGCTTTCAGTCGAGGGAACCCATGCGCTGCTAACTTCCGGGTTGGCCTACAAAAACGCGTCATACCTGGGGCACTCTATTATCTTACAGTGTAATTCTCCTCGCCTTTCAATGTCAATTGAGCTTGCTCTTGTTGCGTGTCTTCAAACCCGCAAGAGCATGAGTCTGAGGAAGAGGGGGCGGGGCAAACAATATTTTGAATTTGGACTGCAGTACCCATTTCAACCACTAGCTGTCATTCTTACATAAAACACATTTAACAGTCTTCATGTAGAAATATATTAAACAATTTCTATTTACTTATGTATGTCATGTTTATCTAAATAAAACTGAAAACAAACTTTTTGATAATTAAAAAAATAAGCTTATGTTTATTTTAAAAAAGAAGCTTATGTACCGTTCCGTACATACAGTCACTGAATTAAGTACATTAAACATTGAATGAAAAGTCTTTTGTTGCACGGAAACGCGTGTTTATTTCACAAATGCATCTAAACAGCTTAATCTGCAATAAAGACAGCAAAGTTTGCAAGTCACTATAGGCCTAGAGGCAGCAGAAAGTGTACAACATCAGTGCTCCGTATTCAACTCCTCCTCCGACTTTAAGCAGCAAATCTCGCCGATCGGTAAGTTCATTTGAGATCTGCCAAACACCTCGCCTTGAATTTACATGAAATTAGGTGACTACAGTCATCCTCTAACCACATTTGTGGCATATGTACAATTATTGGGTGCACTCCATTCGAGCGGCGTTAGTGTTTCACTGTGCTGACCGAAGTGAGGATCCACTGCTTCGAGTCCAAACGGAAGTTGTGTAATGTCATGTGAAAAGGGCCTATAGGCATGTTTCTTTACAAAGTGATCGCAAATTTACAACATTTGCGTGATATAATTTGACTTCCATTTACCACAGATTCACCCACTAAATCTGATATGATTCCACAATTCGTGTTTTTTATAACTTTTGGTATTTTATGATCTCATGTATAATGAGTGGCTTGTGTAGGCCTATATCAATCTGATGAGCAAAAGAAGTTCCTCCACTGGCAGCCCCCTAACCACAATGCCATTTCTCACACGCTTCGGTCTAACATCGCTGCCATTCACACAGCCTTTATCTCTGCAGGCACGCTGTGGTTTATTATTGAGAAAGTAAAACTCTTCATATAGAAGTGAAACTTTGGTTTGGCACATATATATTGTAGGTTACAGCAAACAAAACCTACATGCCAGTAACAATATTTTCCATACAGATATAGATCACCATGTGATCAAAATTGCGGCAAATGAGCGTCAGGAAAATCCCATATTGGTAAGTATGGTCTGACATTTAATAAGTCGAGATACAAAAGACTACTCTGCCCACAGGCCAGACAATTTTCGATTTGTTTGGCCATGGTTGAGAGGTTAAATCAATGTTTTATGAGGGACTAATGTTAGCCTCCATTAAAATGAGACAGCTTAATTTATTTTCTGAGTGAATGCGGTCATAGATTGTAGTAGTGTCCATTATAGTTTGAAGCTTTCCATTAAGGACAAAGGTTATGCACTTAGCCAGAACTTATTTCACTGTTGAGGTTTGTTGTTGTCAAATAGGTAAATTGTGTGATGTTTCTGACACTATTCATTATATTTATTAATGAAGCTCAAAAGCTAAGCTAGTCATATGCTAAGAGGCTTTGTCATCATTCAGAAGCTTTACACTGTAATAGTGAAGTGTGTGTATATTTGTGCTCGTCTGTGGATAGTGGAATGAATGGCAAACTAAAAACCCCAGAGGCTACAGCACCCCCTGCAGGCTGCCTCCTGTACTAATTGTCTTTTTTTATTTTTAGTGGCACTTGCTTGATAAGGTAAATACACTATTATTGCTCATACTTAATGTTAAGAATTTAGTATGTAACTCACCTTGCACCATTTATACTAAGGAGATGAATGACATTGTGCAGTTGATTAGACTTAAATAGGCATTTTTTAGTGCGAGTTATGACACTATTTTTATATTGTGTGTGTTGGGTGCCAGTATCTTCATATGAGAACACTTTGGTGCCTCCTCGTCGTCCCATAATAAAAACAGACACAGAAACGTCATCATAATGACGGTAATGGTTGTATCTTTTAAACCTCAATCTGTCCTTCACATGGAACGTCTCTGATATGAAGACTAACAGCAATATGAGTGTTTATAAATTCAGGAGATATCACCACCTCTCATTCTTGAGGCCTAAATACACCTCATTCTTTCATATTTTTGCAAAACAACCAGGGTCAAACACAACAGAACGTCATCTGCTACATGAGTATATGGAAGATGAAGTATAAATGACATTTTCAGCAACAAACTTGCTGAAAGCAACACATTTTAATCCAAACAGCTCTCTTAAATCGCAATACACTAAAATTGTTTGTAAAAATATAAAATGTATTATTTTTTATTTTAAAAAATGTTATTTATAGGACACTGGATGATGTCAAGCTCCACAAACTACCAAACACATTACAAATGCACCTTGAATGTAGTCCATATGTGCAGGTTTGATTGACATTGATTCTTGATAATATTAACATCAAAGCATTTATCATTATCTGCAACAAAAGAGAAGTGTCTGTTTTTAAAAAAATTTTATATATATAATTTTTTCAAATGTTTTATAGTGTTTTATATTTTGGAGCTTGAGTTTGTAACTGGTTGTAGCCTATGAAGACTTGTTTGGAAAATCTTTAAAAACTCTGTCACACTTTTATTTATTTATTTATTTATTTATTTTTTGGTCATCCACTGGGATTTTTTTTTTTTTGCTTAATAACATTCCAGTGGTCATTTCCATAAGTAAGATAAGACTTAAAGGCTCAGCTAAGCGCTTATGAGCTTCCTGGCTGTCCTGCATCATGTATATGCCGCCATCTAGTGGTGAAGGTGTATAATTCTTCAAAAAAGTGAAGTGAAAAGTCAAAGTGAATTATGGTATCCCCCCCCACACACACCGGGAGCAGTGGGCAGCCGTTTTTGCTGTGGCGCCCGGGAAGCGATTGAGGGTTAGCGCTCTCTTCCACTCTTATTACCCACAACTGAGGTGTCTTGCTCAGTAATAAGAGTGGAATAGAGCGCTGACACTATTAAAGGGATAGTTAACCCAAAAATCTGTCATTTCGTCAACTTCATGTCGTTCCATATACGGAGCCCCGCAGACATGCAGAAAAATATAGTAGACTAAATCGTGCGCACGATTTACTATTTTGTTCCCTTGATTTATAAATCAAATCGTGTGCAAGATTTAGCAAATTGAGGGAACGAATGAGTAAATCGTGCGCACAATTTACTTTTTTTCTTGCATGTCATGTGCGGGGCTCCGTACTTCCAAACTGATGATTTAAAAAAAAAAAAAAAAAAAAAAAAAAAATGAGGCTATGTTTTGAATACACTGATATCCAAAAAAAATTGACATACAAATGGTTTCTGCCAGTCAATCTCATGTTAATCTTGAGTAGCCTACATATGTAATTGCCTACTGCATCCGTCATATCTTCGAAAAGTCTTTAGTTTTATCATATTTATAAGAGATAGATACACTGTACTTAGTCTTTCAGAAAAAAGCCGAGCTCCTGAGACATGCCTGCCGTGGGCGGAGCTAGAGTCACGAGCGCGCGCAGCTTTTAGATGCGTTCACGCGACCTCGTAAATCCAGTAGTTATGAAATTCTAGCTTGTAAAAAGCGTTCACGTCCTCGTAGAGATCGTAGTTACAGCTTGTAAGCTGGGAGTTTTCTGAAAGCTCCCACATGTACCACGTGGCCGCTGTACCACCTGACCGCTGTAGATTAATTTAGGCATTGATAGTGGTGCCATGGAAACGCATAATTCCCAATCCAAGGACCAACAGCTCCGAATATAACGTCATGTGTTGTCATTTCAAGATTCCGCCCGTGAATAAAAGGGGGCGTGAATGCAACTTTTGCATAGAGATTGTCTGCAAGCTGTAACATCACTATAAATAAAAAGGGAACAAAATCGTTCGTGTTGTTTACATTTTATGCACTTGCGCGTCGATTGCCAACAAAACACGTATGCAGCTTTACTCACTTCACGATTTGCAAATCCAGCGCCGAACTGGGACTTGTTTTCCAAGTATTCGTCACCAAAATCACGGGAACAAACAAACATACATAAACAATTCCGTTGCTGCCCCGGAAAAACAAACTTCATCCACTGTTAACACTGTTCTTTGGGAAGCTGAAAAAGGTAATCTTTCCCTCACAACCAAAAACACACTCCTTTGTTTACAGGAGCTGCGTCTCGTTTCGGAGGCTGCGTCCTTCGGAGGCCGCATTTTGAAGGATGTCATATAATAATAAGAAAAGTAGCCTAACTGTAATAAAATTGACTGATATCCATTGTGAGGTGTAAAATACTAAAATGTCTTTCTTACTTTGCAATAACACTTATTTTTCTTAAATGAGATGATGTAACTCCTGAATTGGGACACAGCCATTGTTGAAAAATCTCTCGGTTTCCGTATCCCGAACGAAACGCGTTGATGGGTGTGTGTGCACGTGACGTCACCGTTGACCGTTAGGACTGCGGTCACGCTCACTGAGTGGCAAAAGACTGAGCGGCAGCATTGGTTTTCAGCCTGAATGTCGCGAAAAACACACAAAACACATCCAAAACGGGAAAGAGCTTTGTGATTGACTGTACAAATAGCTTTGACACAAAACCTGAGGTATATATTTAAAGAGTGCCGAAAGCTACAGAAAAAAGAAACAAATGGATCACTGCAATTCAGAGAAACAACTGGACTCCAGCAGAGAAACATGGATTTGCAGATATCATTTTGTGTCAAATTGTTGGATTTTGAGGTAAAATCATACCGTATATAGCTATTGTATTGTTATATATTGTGTTGACAACTCATCAATTAAATATTTCCATCTTATATTCTGCATAATTGGGTGTTTTTAAATAAACGCTGACAAAAACTATACTATAAAACTATATGGGGTGGTTTCCCGGACAGGGTTTAAATTAAGCAAGGATAGGCCTTCCAGAATAGTTAATCGTGGTTTAAAAAATGGCTTTCTGAAACACAGATTATGTTCAGATGACTAAAACCTGGACTATGGAGTCCTGAATTAAAATAAACTAGATTAATTTAAATCCAACTGTGCTAATCTGAATTAGCATGAGAGAGGTTGCCTGTAAAACATGGAATGAACCAAAAAAAGCTTAAAATTGCATGTAACTGAGAAAGCAAATCCAAGGAAAACAATGGCAGCAAAAAAAGACTCCAATATAAAAACTTAACTAAACAAGAGACATTTATTTTAAAGCAAGCAAAATACGTCAGCTCTGAAAAAAAGAAGAAATGCCTGGAAATCTGTTTGTAATGAATTCCTTTTAAATAGATTAATTTTATATATATATATATATATATATATATATATATATATATATATATATATATATAAAATCATATGATTATTAATGCTTTTGTTTTGTCCTTTACATAGCAACAGACTAAACATAACTATTTACACATGTGATAATCTGTGTTGGCAGTCTAGAAATGATACGGGTTTTTGATCAAAACCACTATAATAGTGGTTGTTTCATTATATATATGTAAAAAAAAAAAAAAAAAAACTTTTCAGCAGGTCTCAACCCAAGCACAAGCTCTACACTTCACCACAACGGTAGTCACCAAAAAAACATTAATATAACAAAAAAAAAAAAAGACATAATATAACATTAAACAGTAAGAAGTCTCTCCATATTCTCAACTTTTTAAACATTGCATAAAATAACACTCCCACTTCAGCCTGGTGCAAAGCATTATGGGAAGTGAAAGTCCTGTTTATATATATATATATATATATATATATATATATTCCACAGTAAAAAACGTTGGGTTATTTTATTAACCCAACCGTTGGATTACACATAGGCTATTGGGTCACTAGGTTGGGTTATTTACCAAAAATGTTGGGTCATTTTTAAAATCGTTGGGTTATTTTTCATCTGTTGGGTTAAATGCGGATCCCGTGACGGTTCAAATTTTAACGGTCCATGGACAGTCAACGGAAAGAAGCTGTTGCAGCCTGATTATGAAGGTAAGCCATGTCGTTTTCGTATATAAAACTTTTATAACATTAGGTATTGTGCAGTGAAACATTAACTTACGTATATTCTAAAACTGAATTTTATATTTTTTACTAAGGAACAGTAGGGCTCAGCAATCACTATCCAATATTACGCATGTTTTACGGTCTTCGTGATAATCTTTCATAATATGACAGCTAAATTTGAGCTTCAGATTTTAAAAAAGTACTTTTTTGGTACATGTCTTTTAGAAATGCGGAACGAAAGTGCCGTTTGAGCCGAGCCGCGCCGCACGGACCGTTTATCAGCTCGGCCTACGCAGCGCGAGCTCGGTCCTCGGTCCTCGATCATACGGTACTACAACAGAGCTGTTTGAATTCGCTAAAATCTAAGATATTGTAAGATGAAAAAGCGCAATATTCCCAACAGCTTCTATGCAAAAGCTGGAGTAGTTATCGATAAATAACCTACTGTTTATTAGATTTACTGTAGTAACACAAACTGCAAATCTGGTATTTGCAGAAATGTGGTATATTAATAATGCATGTTCTATATAGTAATGCATGTAAATGTATTACAGTTGTATCTGAAGCATCTTTGTACTATTATTTCTTATGAAGCTAACATTATGTTAGTTCTTGCATTTGTGTTGTACTAAATGTGTTTATACTTGTGTTTTAGACAAATGGAATAATTTGTGAAGCAAAGACTACAACAACCTGCTATTTAATGGAAACATTTGAAGATAAGCTATTTAAATAAGTGACAACTTTTTTAAAATACTGACAATATTTCATTTTTCTGTTTTATTGTAACAGAGCAAGAGGTGGATGAAAGTTTTATGCTGCTGGATGACTGTGGTTCTCAACTGGTCCTAGATTATCCTCAGCAATACACATTTTTGATGTCTTCCTTATCTGACACCCTTTTACGGCCTTGGAGTCTCTCTGCTAACAAGCCAATGATGCGCGGGTTGATCCAAAATGAGCGGGTGCCTGCGGTCACCCGCGGTCACCCGCGGTTACGAGTCATCCAAAAATATTTTTAATGATATTCGGGTCGCGGTCGGTCGGGTCGTTTGAAATAAAGATGCCAATTAAACCTTTGTAATTTTCAGTTTTACTTACTAAAGGTTTCAGTTTTACTTTCATGGGTATTTGTGAACATTTATTTATGGATATTGTAGCCTCAGTCTTTGGCTTAGCCTACCTGTTTTTGTTCGTTTAAAATGCTTTAATAAATAGGCTACTTAATTAACATATTCTATCACTGCATTTTGTGTTTGTGAGAGCTTCAATTGGGCATTCACGTGGCGAAATAGCCTAAGCCTGCTAATACAAGTGGGAAATCCTTATTTACCATTTGAATGTTGAGCGTTATTAACTTTTGAATAAATGCTGACGCGGGACAAAATGCCCGATTTCCCAACACCTTGAACTGAGCAATGCCATTGTACCATTTTAATAGGCTACTTTTAAACGCATATAGCTCAGTAATGTCAGTTTTATGTATTTTCTGAGAGGGGGCGGGATTTTTGTTGGGAAAGTCGGGGGAGAGACGCACACTTCGATTAGACTGGATAAACACATGCAGCATCTTAATTGTTAAGAAAATGAAACGAAATAAATGAATAAATCAAGCCTTTATTACATAACACTAGGCTATATCATACAACATTCAGAAAAAGAACAGTTTGCGCTCCTAAGGGGGCCTTCTCTCAGTTGACCTGCTGATTAATTCTTCAAGCAGGGTCGAAACATAAACATCGCATTCATCAATAATATGCATCTAGACAGCTGAAATGGAAAATGATGGGCCGCCTCAAGAACTGCCTGCTCTCGCCGCTGCACCTCTGAGCGCACCTCGTCAGGTCCTGAAACATTTCTCTCCTCCACAGGCTGGATTAATGGATATTATTGGCCAGGGAGGCTGATGGGGGGCGTATGGGAGGGGGCGTCTATGGCCCAATGACGCTACAATGAGCATTTACTACTTTTAAAAAAATGCGGGTCAGGAAGCGGGGTCGGGTACAATATTTTCCTTTTTTTTTTTGCGGTCCGAGTTGCGGGCGGGTTAGTTGAAAACGTCGGTCGGGTGCGGGTTGTTTATACATTGACCCGCGCATCACTGCTGTGGACCTCAAGCGCCTGCTGTACACGTGATATGTTTATTTATTGAAGGATTTAATGTTATGAATTTATGTGTACTCGTAGTTTTTCATTTAGTGTTCATTTTGTATTTGTGTGTTCTGTATATGTGCATATTTTATGTATGTTTTGAGTTTACATGGTTGCGAAGGTTTTAAATATAGGTTTTAATTTTTTAGTGAGTACAGTGTATATCAATATCGATATATATCCAAGTAATATATGAATCTTCTTTGAAACACAACGTTAAGTTAAACCTGCCTCCTGATAGGTTTAATTTAAGCCTCAATTTAGTCCTGGAGTTGCTCTAGTCTTCCTCCAGGAAATCAGCTTATTAAACTCTGGACTAGACTAAGTCTAGGACTATTTTAAACCATGACAGAGAAAGCAGATTTCTGTTAATCTGGTTTAAAGGGCCATTTTATTCTAGGACTAGGCTTAATCTCTGTCCGGGAAACCGCCCCTATATGTATAATATGATATAACATTGATATAAGTGATTACGCGGATTTAAACCTACCAATATTGTAGTTATATAAAACATTCACAGGCAGATTTGCTTTATGCAAAACCGGAAGTAGTATATTTGGCACAGAAATACTCCATCATATGTCCAACTCGTGTTTTGAAACTTTAGCCATGTTTAACTCTTTAACAGTGTAAATAAGTCAGAATGCATGAAATAATGGTATTTTAATGGTATT
Source organism: Megalobrama amblycephala (assembly GCF_018812025.1). Taxonomy (NCBI): domain Eukaryota; kingdom Metazoa; phylum Chordata; class Actinopteri; order Cypriniformes; family Xenocyprididae; genus Megalobrama; species Megalobrama amblycephala. The sequence goes on along the minus strand of NC_063052.1, from coordinate 34,604,871 downwards.
TATACAACCCCTGGCAAAAATAATGGAATCACCACACTTAAAGGATATTCACCCAGAATTTTTACTTTATAGCAAACAAACAAATCACAGAATTAAAAATTTCAATTTCAAATTTTCAATTTCAATGTACACCAGTGCATTTACTGTTGAGGCAGTGATTGCCATCTCCCCTGGTCCTTTACCTGACATGCACCCCCATATCATTAATGAGTTGGTATATTTGATAGTTTCTTCAGACAGTCAACTTTATGTATTTCATTAGAACGGCACCTGACCAAAGTTCCAGCGTAATCTTCTTGGCTAATGCAGATTTGCGATTCTTCACTGAATATCACTTCCTTTATAACCTTCCCGTTTAGTTTATACTTAGCACCAAATTTTAGACACAGCTGACTGGGAGCAACCAACGTCTTTAGCCACACTCCGTATTGAAATTCCTTGTTGAAGGAGCTTTATAATCCTTTCCATTGTTTCAACAGAGAACTCTCTTGTTGGGGCCATATTTCAGTTAGCCAAGTCAAACAACGCGTTAAGGTGTGTAAGCACTCCCTTTTAGCATTTTTAGACTTGTCCCAGTATTTGTTTTAAAATGGAAATTAAAAGATGATTCCATATGCTCTGGAAAAAGACATTATTAAAATGCCATGGTTCATGAAGCCAGCACCTAACATGTTAAACCATAGCCTATATGACTATGAGCATTGATAGGCATTATTTCAGAAATGCAAAATACTATCTTGTACTTTGTATTTTAAAGTCTTTAAAAAATAAAATGTAATTTTTAATCACAATTCAATTTACAATTGGTATTTTTGTGTAAGTAGATGAAATAAGTAGATGAAATAGGTTTGTGCCAGTCAACTTCCTTGTTCAGCCTCCGGTTACCTGTATCAACTAGTTCAGACATGCCACCCAACCCCGACCTTTATGAACAAAAGCTGTAGGTGTCAGAGAGAACGGCTGCAGCTCTGCGTTTCTGCAAGGAAATATAGATATGGATGTGATATATGTATGTATGGCTATGCTCTTCTTAATTTTGTAGCTTCATCTGAATATCAACATTTGCAAGATTTAGTTAGTCAAAAGTTAGTTTTAAGGTTCATTGCTCTAATGTTGTGTCTCTAGAAAATAGTGATCTGTGACTGTAATATTCAAAGGTTTTTGTCTAAACTTGTTAATGAGGGATTTGTGGTCACATTAATGTTTTTAGATTTGTCAAGTACAAAATTGGGACAAAAGGACCCGTGAGTCATGCTGTTACTTGTGTTATTGTGTGTTTAGTTTACTTATTGGCTGTATTTATTAGTTTAGTTCATGAGGTTATTTTTCAGTAATTCCAATCCATTAATATTTTTTATGGATTTTTATGCTCATACCGATATTTGGGGAAAGGAAGGGAAAAGTAAGAAAAAGCTCTTTGAAAAATCACTTAACAAGTATTTACCAATATGTGAGTGGCTATTCAATAATGAAAATATGTAATGATCACAGTCAGGGTGAGTCATAAGTTTTACAGAAAACAGCACAAAAGAACTGTCAGCTCAATTTTTGGAAATTGCTTGTGACATTCTCTAGTTAAGTAAACATCTGGATCTGTCATGAGATACAGAGAACTACAATGTCAACCAATCCACATCGCTCAGCACACGGACACAATCTCCTTTTAAAAACACCCCTGCTGTTGAGCAACCACTGCAGTGAACAGAGAGACTCCAGTGTGTTTCATGTTTGTGTAAGTGTGCAAACGTGAGCAATGCCTGCAAACAGAGAGGGAATGCACAACGGTCTGATCGATGAGCCTGACGATGACTACAAAAGTCCAGAGGTGCGATATTCAGGTACGAGAATCATGGAAACATGCATGTGCTGTGTCTTTAAATAAATGTTTACATTTACGTTGTGTGTAATGAGGGCTGTGTTCCAAGAAACTGTTCCAAGGTCTCCAAGAAAGTTAAAAAAAAAAAAAAAAAAAATATATATATATATATATATATATATATATATATATATATATATATATATATATATATATATACACATACACACATTTTTTTTTTTTTTTTTTTCTGAATCTTAGAATTATTATTAAATATTATTTCATGTCTAGTTGACATTTGGTTAAACTGTTGAAAACTTGATTAAAACATTTCAACACTAGATTTTACATTTATGTGCCAAAGTTTCATATTTAGGGTAAGAAGATTCAAATCACAAACACTCTGGTATGAGCAATAGTACTGTAATAGTGATTCATGACTAAAATCCCTTAAGTATTTAGACTCAAAATTTAGAATTATATTTTTTTGTTAATCTTTCATTTTAGATTCTATTGCTCCTTTCAAGTTGAAACAATCAAAGTCTAAATCTTATTATTGTTTGGACGATCATAATCATGCTCTCAGACAGGCTTGTCATAAAGCAGAGAGGAGATGAAAGCATGATCGCCTACTATGTCCTTTGAGATTTTTAGCTAGGTCTAAATATTTCTCTGATTTAATTACTACACATTGTCATAGATCTAAGATTTTATTTCCCATGGTTTAGGTCAATAATCAGTGTTTTGGCATTTTGATGTGGAACCCTTGGCTGATTTTTTTTTTTTTTTTTTTTTTTGATAAAGTAATTCATTCTTCTTTCATTACACAGCCCCCATATCTGGTCCTGATTTTCTTGTCTATCCCAGTTTCTATTCACTATTTTCAACATGTTTCTTTAAAGGAACTGTGTGATCTGGTTAACCAGATGAAAATGACTACTTCTCCATAAACTAGAGAAGATGTTGTTCCTTCTGAGATTTTAAGAGCTTTTAAAGCCAGTATTCAAGTGCTGATTAATTCATCTTTGAATCGTGGGGGTGGTCCCGAATTATCTTCAGCACGCTGTTGTACAGCCTCTGCTTAAGAAACCGGGTTTAGATGAAAGCTGCTTGAATAATTTTGTGTCTAAGCTATCGTTCTTCTCAAATCTGTTAGAGAAAGTTGTGCGGTCACAATCGGATCCGATATCACTGCTTTTCACTGAGTCTGCTTTGCTGAAAGTGTTCATTGCAACTTTCATAACTTTATTTGCAGTGGATTCTGGTAAAAATTTTACCGATGTTACTAGATCTTACCACTTGCTTTTGATACTGTTGATCAAAATATTCCTCTTTGACATTTAGAGTACAACATTTGATCGGTATCAAAGGTACTGCCTTATGATAGTTCAGTTCATATCTTAAAGACAGGTCCTTTTCTGTAGCGTTGGGTACCTCAGGGCTCTATTCTTTTTAACATACAGCATATATGCTTCCGCTTGGGAAGGCACAATTCAATAAGGAGGCACAATGTTTCTTTTCATATATGCTGATGATACTCAGCTTTATTTGCTGTTGAAAGCTGGTAACTCCATTCAGCCTTTACTGGACTGTCTTGAGGTCATTAAGAAATGGTTGTCAAATAACTTTCTCCAACTTAATGAAGACAAAACTGAAATAATTATCTTTGGTGCCGAAACTGAGAAGTGGTCTTATTAATGAGCTTTGTAATTATTTCACTTTAATTTCTTCCCAGGTAAGAAACCTTGTTGTCATCCTGGATTCAGAATTATGCTTAACCTAGTCAATTAATTCTGTTGTTAAGAACAGTTTTTATTTCTAAACTTAAAGCATTTTTGTCTTTTCAAGATTTGGAGAAGGTTATTCGTGCTTTTATTACATCATTACATCATTTTTCATTGTTCCCGAATCTTCTAATAGACCTTTAAGATCTTCTGACATGGTTCTTTTGTGGTTCCCTCATTCCTGTTTGAAAACTAAAGGGGCTTTGATGACAGAGGAACCTTTTCATAGTTCCTAGAACTATTGGCTGAAGTATCCGGATTTTGCTGTGTTCGCACCGCAGGAACTAGGAACAATTTTAGTTCTAGGAACTCCTTTTGGGGAAACTAAAGGGGCTTTGGCACTGAATAGTTCCTGGGGATCTATCCTAGTGGCTCGTTCCTATAACTGAGTTCCTAGAACTATTCGGTGCGAAAGCCTCTTAAGGGTGACAGTCTTTTCAATTGCCGCCCCCATTTATGGAATCAATTGCTATTGGACATCCACCTTAAACATTCTATTAGCATTTTTAGAAATAGCATTCATTCATTCATTCTTCTGAATTTAATATTTACATTTATATTGTACCTTGTATACAATATATGTACCTTGTAAGAAAGTTTGTAAAAAAAAAAAAAAAACTTAATTTATTATTTAGAAATGTTCCAATCAGTGGACACAATCAGTGTCAAATAAAATCTAGAATTGTTGATTTTATTTTTTATTTCTAAAAAAAGGTCTAGAAGGTTTTGTTGCATACTAACTTTTATCAGATTAATGATTTGGCCACCCTGATGTGCTTCAAACAGGATGTTTGTTCTTTTTTTCTAGGGTCAAACCACTATTAAATGTGTTTGACACTTTCCTGAATGTTAACATTTGTTACCTTTTTGGGCAATTATTCAACCCTAGATGCTCCATAAATGTCCAATTGTTGTAAATGTTTATGATTTATGCTAAAAACTCCAGCTTGACAAACATCCAACATTACTGGATAAAGTAAGTATTGATCGCTACTCTCAGGGTTTGGGTTAACCTGGCAAAATACTGTAAATCATTCACTGAAATGGGTGACGTACTCCAGAATGTTTACAAAAGTTTAGATTTCTTGTGAAATAAATGTTATGTAAACATGCTTTATTTGTTTAACATTGTGTAAAGTGCATTGTGAGACATGGATGATTTTATACAATTGTTATATTGTAAATCATTGTTTTATTTGTGTTCACAGTATTTGATAACCGAGGTAAAAGTGGACAACGATTTTGCCAAGAACCCTTTAAGGTGGCAACAGCATGCCTGAGTGCCTTCTGCCTCATCTTACTCATGATCCTGGTGATCACAAGCGTTCACAATGGTACTTCTCCTTTCTCACATACATGACTTTGGTGCAGTTGTGTTTATCAACAAGTAGGGCTGAGCGATACCTACAATATAGTACTGGGACACCTGAAAATTACACCAAGAGTGACATTACATTCTAAATACATAGATACTAATATGGAATTGGTCCCTCCTCTTGCAGCTATAACAACCATCACTCTTCTGGGAAGGCTTTTTGCCTTTTTGCCCCTGTGGGATTTTTGCCCATTCATCCAGTAGAGCATTTGTGAGGTCAGGCACTGATGTTAGACGAGAAGGCCTAGCTCATAATCTCCATTCCAGTTCATCCCAAAGGTGTTCGATGGGGTTGAGGTCAGGGCTCTGTGCAGGCCAGTCAAGTTCTTCCACACCAAACTCATCCATCAATGTCTTTATGGACATTGCTTTGTTCTCTTGGCCACAGTAATGCTGAAATAGTAGGGGGCCTTCCCCAAACTGTTCCCACAAAGTTGGAAGTATAGCATTGTCTAAAATGCCTTGGTATGTTAAAGCATTAAGAATTCCCTTTACTGGAAGTAAGGGGCTTAGCCCAACCCCAGAGAATCAGTCCCATACTATTATACCTCCTCCACTAAACTTGTTGTCACATTGCAGTCAGGCAGGTAACGTTTTCCTGGCATCCACCAATCCCAGACTCGCCCATCAGATTGCTAAACGGATTGAAAAAACAGTGTGATTAGTCACTCCACAGAACATGTTTCCACTCCTCAAGAGTCCAGTGGCGACATGCTTTACACCACTTCATCCTACGTTTGGCATTGTACTTGGTGATGTAAGGATTGGATGCAGCTGCTCGGCCATAGAAACCCATTCCATGAAGTTCCCGCCTCACAGTTTTTCATTTTTCATAAACAACTTCTGCAAAGTTACAACACTCAAAGTTCAATTCAAAGGGAGATATTTTCTTTTAAAGAATTCTCTGTTTAAGGACTACAACAAACGGCTGGTAGGGACTAGAACAAGCTTCTTCCTGGCTTGGTGACATAACAAAATTTACATAAACCCCGCCCCCGAGAACACGCAACAAAGGGGGTGAGGCCATGTTGGGCTGCTTTAGAGAAGAGGAAGAGTTGTTGTAGTAGAGTGTTGTTACCATGCCATCATTTTACGCCAAACTGCTTCACAAACGAGGGTCAATTCAACGCTGGATTTGCACAAAAGATTAACATGACGCCACATGCTAGTCGATGAGTTGAATCAACTCCACAGCAACTGCATAAATTTATCCTCTAACCATTTAGAAACGTCCAGATGCATTCTAAAAGTTGTAACTTCTTCCTGAGTCTCTATAAGTGTCCAACTCCAGTTTGATCAGTGTAAGGCTGAACACTGTTTCTGAAAATCGCCATTTTGGCTGCGTGAGATTCTCCAGCTTTGTTGTTGTTGAGCTAAACTAAAGCGCGAACTGTTAAAGCTCCGCATTCTTCTGGAAAGCGGTTGGGAGCAACAGCTCATTTGCATTTAAAGAGACACACACAAAAACGGTGTGTTTTTGCTCACACCCAAATAGCGGCAAATTTGACAAGCTATAATAAATGATCTGTGGGATATTTTGAGCTGAAACTTCACAGACGCATTCTGGGGACACCAGAGACTTATATTACAGCTTGTAAAAGGGGCATGATAGGTCACGTTTAAGAGTTGTATCCCCCAACACTTTTGTCCATATAGTGTATTTCCAGATTCAATTTGATTTCAACTCACAAGTTTTTGATTCAATCAAATTCTAGTTTCGATTATATTTGACTAATTTTGCTGTATTCTGAAACAAATGCTCTCTCATCAGCTATTGCAGAAACTACTAACTATTAAACAGTTCAGTTGCTATTTATCTTCCAGACATAATCAACACAACCAAATAATAAAAAAACTAGCATTTCATGTGTAAAACAGTCAAATTATCATAAAATTATAAACTCATGAACACATCAGTTTTGTTGTTAACTTCATCTTTCTATTTCTTATTTCTCGAAAACCCTATATGTTCTTAGGTAAGAGCCGTTCATCTGATAAGGATTCCCGCCCCAGCGCTGCTGAAACACAAATGCAGACGGGCTGCGCTAATGTAACGGCTCTGACAGAAGAACTGCAGACCGTGAAGAAAGAGAAGAGTGAACTGGAGAAAGAGCGGTCGCAGTTGAAGGACAAAATCGCTAAGCTTGGTTAGTGAGGTGCAAGTGCTTGCATTTGCGTTAACAAATGATATCTGTTGCATTTCGTAACATCAAAAAATGTTGGGTCTTTTTAGAGGCAACCCCTGCACCACAAACCTCTCTAGCACCAATGAAGACTTCTTGCCCTGAAGACTGGAAGCACTTTAATGGCAGCTGTTACTACATCTCAAGCATGGGCAGGACCTGGTCAGATGGTCAGAGGTACTGCAAGCGAAATGATGGACACCTAGCCATCATCCTCACGGCTGAGGAACAGGTGAGGACAGATAAGAGTGGTTTAAGTATGCTGATCTATTTGCTGAACATCTAATGAACACTGAATATCCACATCTATATATTTGTGTAATAAGCCCTGCAATATACAAAAGAGGAAGAGATCTTAGCTGAAACATGTGAGCCATTGCAATTGATTCCTTTTTTTTTTTGCTGATTTTAATATTTGATCTTGACCTGATAAAGACGTTCATATGGGACCTGCTGCCCCGTGGATACTGGAACGCTTTCTGGTTTGGCATAAGTGATGAAAAAGTAGAAGACGACTGGCACTGGGTGGATGGAACCAAACTGGTTGGAGGGTAAGAATGTCAAATTTGTCAACAAGTTAAAACTCTTGTCTAGACGTCCGAGCTTGTTTACTAGATGACATGCGTCATGTAGAGTTTAAAATACTGAATCATATTTTTTCATTCCTCTTTTGGAGACATGATCTCGTGTTCATCTCTGAATCATCTCATCCTTCCCGTCTCTTCTTCCTCTTTGTAAAAAAATGAAAAGGGTCTTCTTTACAGTCATTTTTTTTATTCATATATCCCCAATTATTAATAATCTGACTTTTATTAATGTTAGTGACTGCTTGGGAATCAGGAATTGATATTTTACCTTTTAAATATACAATTATTAAAGGGAAAATATTACAGGAAACAGGATTTTAATTTTATTATGTGCCCATATTATTTATGCAAAGAAGTTATCTGGACATTCACATATAAAAATTCGGTAACACTTCAGTTTAGATTCCAATTCTCATATTAATTACTTGTTTATTAAAGCTGCAGTCCGTAACTTTTTTTGGTTAAAAATTATTTTTGAGCAAGTACATAACCAGCCACTGTTCAAAATTATCTCATTATCTTAGCTCGATTCACAACGGTAAGCTTGTAATAATGTTTTATAATAAGAGGGACATGGTGGATTTCCGCAGGAAATTTGAGCATGCAGCAGTTCGTCTGTGCGTCATTACGTCACGTCCGTAAACAGAAAGGAAGGAGTCCAGGCTAGTCGGTTTTATCACGTGAGGATGCTGCTGGTAGCGGATCATTTATAGCCTTTTCTCACTGCAGCTGAAATAATGAAACTTATCATTTTGATGGCGGATTGTAATCCAGAAAGGTCCAAATGACAATCATCTGTGACAATTGGAGATTCACCCGTAGTCAAAAGCAAAAGACTTTGGACTGTGGAGTGGCTACAGAAATTGAATTCTACAGGTAACGCTAATATATACACATAGTCATGCAATGCTGATGTTGTTAACATTAACGATTTGAGAACAAAGTATAACAGTAATAATAATTCACACGGTTTGGCATGATCCGAGCTAAGCGATCGTTAGATTTAATCATCATTGGCAGTGTGATTCATTGTAGGCCTAATGCTTTTTTCCTCAGTTGGTCAGAACAAAAGTGGCAGACATGATACTTGATATGATATTTTTTAGTGAAATTTTCTTATATTGGTCATACTTTCAAGACGTAGAATCTGTGATTCTGAAGTACAGTATCCACACCGGTGCGGTGACTGACAGCAAGCATTAGATTCATCCGCGCTGCCGAGCTGTGCCGAGGCACAACGCACGTACAGATAACTGTTCCGCATATGACTGCAATTGCAGGTTTCAAACAAGAGATGGCGACAAAGAGGAAAAATCACGGACTGCAGCTTTAACTTTCATTAACCTTATTAATTGTGTTTTAGCACCCCTTTAATTTGCTTTTTTTTTTTTTTTTTTTTATTATGCTGCCACCACAAAATCCAACCGACCGTAAGGAAACCAGGCAGTCTGACTGGGACTAACCCATTTTTTTTCCTCCATAGTTTCTGGGAATATGGCGAGCCCAACAACCATAGAAATGAAGACTGTGGCTACATGATAAAAACAGATGTTTTAAGTCGTGTGGCTATAAGGAGCTGGTATGATGCGCCGTGCCACATGTCCTTGCCCTTTATCTGTGAGAAGACAGCTGCGTCCTCCTGATCATTGCTCTCACCATCATCAACATACATTCATTGATCATTATCAATACAATCTGTAATGCAATTACCGTTGTGTTTACAATCTAACATCATATGTGCATTTAACTTTAGCTATGCTTTTTACCAATGGATGATTTTTGTAAATGTATGCATTGAAAAATCATAGAAAGATCAATTGATTTATCGGTTTTCTATGTAAAAAAAAAAAAATTGTCAGTCTTTTCCTAAACAACTAAACATCTTTGAATAACTTGTGTTGTGTTTGCAATTCTGGGGTAACTATAATAACAGTACTTTATGTAAGTACCTGTTTTTTTATAACTTTGGTTATGTCCGGCAGTTCCACTTACACTCAGTAGGGTGCATCATTGAGTCAAAGTTTTGAGCAGAATGGATCAGTCAATACCTGGGTCCTAGACCATGAAAACAGGTTTAGGTGGATAGCCAAACTGTAAAACATTTTCAGCTGGTTAAACTTAGAAATGTAAGTTCACCTGCTGCCTTAAAAATGTGAGTTAACTCAACTAAACATAAGTTAACTCAACTTGAAGATAAGCTTTGTTTCAACTCACAAATAGTCAAGACAATGCATTACTTTAAGTTTAAATTTTAACTTAAAGTAATGCGTTGTCTTGACTATTTTTGAGTTGAAACAAAGCTTATATTCAAGTTGAGTTAACTCACATTTTTAAGGCAGCAGGTGAACTTACATTTCTAAGTTTAACCAGCTGAAATTTTTTGGTATGTTTTAGTTTAGTTTGCTCCAACCCCAGGTTTTAAGCACCATGAACATGGCTCTGTTTTTAGCAGTGTTCGTTGCCATAGTTTATGCTCCACAGCTAACCGGCTGGGCAGGTTATGTTCTGGATAAGAGATTTCAAACCAAAATTGGAGAAAACTGTGACTGTGAGCAAAATGACACATCTCTCACGCAACTTGCGTCTCCATTCCTAACCCCCAATCGCTCCCTGGGCGCCACAGCAAAAATGTCTGCCCACTGCTTCGGGTGTGTGTCCACAGTTTGCAGTGTGTGTGTGTGTGTGTGTGTTCACTACTCACTACTCCTAATGTGTGTGCTCTAACTGGATGGGTTAAATGCAGAGGACAATCCTTGGCCTTCACGTCATGTTTAATTGGACTGGACTGGTTTTGTCAACTCAAAACTAATCCTGTAACCATGAGTTTGTTCAACTATCATTATAGTATGGGCCCCTTCTTTTTCTCTTCATATTTGATTTGTGGAGTTTGCAACATAAATGTTGACTAACTTATCTCTGTCATCCTAATGTTAAAAATAATAACAATAGCCGTGCATTTGTTGCTTTTTTCCAGACTATAGACATCAAGATTTATTTAGAGAACCGATTCAAACAAGATTCATTTAGACTGTTCAAGCCAGTGTTCGGTTGCATAAACTGCTTAGACTAGTCTTACAAGTTAGCCATCTCATTTTTTTCTTCAAGACAGGTCATAATTTTTTTTTAATCACTTACATAAAAAGTTAGATTGGGCAAATCAGTCTTTCTTTTAGGATTTTAATTAGACCAAACTAATTGTTAGTTGGTCAGACGAGTTCTTAAAGGGTTAATTCACACAAAAATGAAAATTCTGTCATTAATTACTTGATGAATTAAAAAATTAATGTGTCATATTTATTAATATTTAGGCTTGAGGGTGAGTAAAGCTTGGGGTAATTTTCATTTGAAAGTGAACTAATCCTTTAAGGATTGAGAATTGGACCCTAAACTAAGCATACAACACCATTTTCAACCAAAAACGGAAAACTTTATGCGTTTCATTTAGGTCCGTGTACGTTTTGATAGTTTGTTTTCCAATTTGAAATGAAATATGCAGAAACGAGAAAACGGTAGTTTCCTGTTTTTTCGTTTGTTAAAAAAAACGGAAAAACGAGATTTTGACTCGATTTTCGTTTTTTTCGGGTCACGGATAGAAAACGGAAACACGACTTCAAAACTCGTTTTCCACATGTGGGCGGTCATTACACGCCCCTTTCAGCCGATTGGTCAATCAAATCTGAGCCAGTGACGTCATCTTCAGTTCGTTCAACAAAATAATAGTCCTCTGCCGCTATATCAGTAGATGTCATAAATCGGCTTTCTTCAGTGCAACCTAACGCGTATTTCACAGAAATATGTTTGCACAGATAAAAAAAAAGTAAAAAAAAAAAAAAAAAAACCCTACAGTAAATTTAATTAAGTCTGTTTTTAAGCTGTTTTTAAAATGTAAATGCCTCTACATCTGTTACCAAGCGCATGACATCCTTTGGGCTACTACCACCGATCAATAGGCTATACATAATGACAGACTATTATCTAGATCAGTGGCTACTGCACTCATTTTTTTTCTTATTTTAATGTTTTGTTTACATTTTATACATTTAAATTCAATCATTTAGCAGACGCATTCCTTGCAGTAGCTAGACTATGAAGACTACATATTAGAAAATAGGCTATCCACAAGGTGGCAACACCTAATAACGGTATCACCATCGCAGGGCTTTTTAGTTTTACTTAGCTTATAAATGGCCATACAGATTTTATCTCTTAAATTAAACACTTTTATTAACACAGTGAACATTACTATTATATGTCACAGTTTACTTGCTATCCTCACTTTTTCTGTCTTTCCTTCGCTTTTGAATGAATTAGCTATAAATGGCCCTGAACATTTTACTTTCAATTTCGATTTAACGGCTATTGGCGATTCTGCGTCAATTGCTTCAGTGGACAACAGCAAAACAAAAACTCTCGTATATTAAACATAGAAGTTTTATTATCTTTGTAATTATTTTATTATCTTTTATCACCTTTGTAATTATTTTATTTTGTAAATATTCGTGGCTTAAACAGCGGGAAAATTTACTGTATGCAGTTCTGTGGCTGTTTTGAAAAACTTAAACTAAACGAAAATTATTGTTGCCTTGTCAATATAATTTCTGTTTTTTCCCCCTGACTTTCAAATGATGCGATCATCGTTTCATTAACCGACAAGATTATATTAAATTAGAATTGAACGAAATTTGATAAATGTCTGTGAATCATTAAAAAATTCCAGGGGTTTAGTTTTAGCCTACATAAACAAATAGCAGAATAAACAACAGAACATGAGGGTTCATCATCATCACGCACCTGCAGCGCTTCTGTGAACGGAGAAAAAAGGATTCAATTATATAAAAGGAATAAATAGCCTATGTCTATGCGCGAAATTTATTTCACTTAAGTAATTAACATTACCAAAATGAAAGGGGAAAAAATGCGACAATACGAGTGTCGGTTCATTTTTGAGAAGTTCACAGAAAGGAAACCAAGACGGCAGAAAATTTCTTTGTTTATTTTACGAGCAATGTTTTGTTTGTGAGTGTACAAAAATGATAGGCCTATTTAACCCTTCACAGATTCGAATGGTGTTACATATATTTGACCATAAATGTCAAAGTATTTTAAGTTGTTTCCGCTTTTATAAGAAAATTCAAGAGAACGCGTCGGCGCCTCACGCACACACAACATCAGTTTTAGTAACTTGACACCACAGCCTGTTAACTGTCAAAATAACATACATTCAACCAAATATATAAAAAGTTATATTCCTACTGCTCATTTTAAGTAGTCTGTGTAGGCTACAATAAAAGCGTTTAAATAATAAATATAGTTTAGGCTCCAAATCGTGAATATTGAAACATTTGGATTTGTGTCAAATTAGAGAGGTAGTTAGAGGTAGTTTCTGTTTCAGTGCAGCTTTAAATTAATTCGTTTTGGCTTAACATTTATATATTATTTTTGTCATAACTAAAATAGCTATGTAGCTGTAATTTTGATCTTTAATGTTTGATCTTTACATATTCCCTCAATCTTTTAACCAAAGGGTTATTAACATTTCAGCAGGCAATGTTAGGCTATATAAAATAAATAAATAGAGATGAGCTATTGTTCGTTTTTCAAAATTTCAGAATAAAATAAAACCTGTAGTTTTTTTTTTTAATCTGTGCTTTTCATCCGCTGCTCTGTGTGGGTAGTGCAGTTTCACTATGCATATTAAACTACAAACAGCATTACAACAGTCTGTGTGCTGATTAACATTTCTGAAATAAATATTTCTGTGAAATACGCGTTAGGTTGCACAGAAGAAAGCCGATTTATGACATACTGATATAGCGGCAGAGGACTGTTATTTTGTTGAACGAACTGAAGATGACGTCACTGGCTCAGATTTGATTGACCAATCGGCTGAAAGGGGCGTGTAATGACCGCCCACATGTGGAAAACGAGTTTTGAAGTCGTGTTTCCATTTTCTATCCGTGACCCGAAAAAACGAAAATCGAGTCAAAATCTCGTTTTTCCGGTTTTTTTTAACAAACGAAAAAACGGGAAACGACCGTTTTCTCGTTTCTGCGTATTTCATTTCAAATTGGAAAACAAACTATCAAAACTTGAGGGCCTGAAAACGCAACATTTGGAAAAGGGATTTCAAAGTTATTAAAGACATATTTAAAACAGTTCATGTGACTACGGTGGTTCAACCTTAATATTATAAAGTGACGAGAATATTTTTTTGTGCCAATAAAACAAAATACCGACTTTATTCAACAATATCTAGTGATGGGCGATTTCAAAACACTGCTTCAGGAAACTTTGAAGCTTTATGAATCTTTTGTTTCGAATCAGTGATTTGGATCACGTATCAAACTGCCCAAAGTCACAGAAAATTCGAAATACTTATGACGTAACGAAGCCTCGTTTACTGAAATCATGTGACTTTGGCACGCGGAACCACTCGAAACAAAAGGTTCATAACGATTCAAAGCAGTGTTTTGAAATCGCCCATCACTAGATATTGTTGAAAAGTCGTTATTTTGATTTTTTTTTTTTTTTTTTTTTTTTTTTTGGTGCACAAAAAGTATTCTCGTCGCTTTATAATATTAAGGTTGAATCACTGTAGTCACATGAACTGTTTTAAATATGTCTATAGTAGCTTTTTGAAAGTGTTAATTGTCTTGCTGGCAATAGAGGCCTCACTGAGCCATCGGTTCCAAAGATGAACGAAGGTCTTACAGGTGTAAAAGAAACATGGGGGTGAGTAATAAATTACATAATTTTCATTTTTGGGTGAACTAACCCTTTAAGACACAGTCTTAACTTAGCGGCTATGTTTATGCAACTGACCCCAGAACTAGAATGTGATCAACATAACCCAACTCAAAAGTCAAAGTCTTTGGAAAGCAATACAATCACTCTATCTTCTTTGCATACAAAACAAGTGCTCAGTTGCCCTGTTTAGTTTCGCATGCGTTTACATAAGGTGTGCATGCATGGATGCATTTTGAATCATGTCCTTTCACGTTCCATCCGCCTGTTTTTATGACAGAGGTGTAACTGATTGTACCACACCGAGGCCACCTGCCTAATCAAAGTAGACTACTTCATTTTACGTATATCAGCATAATCTTAATCATAGTTCAAAAACAGGTCAGGTCAGACTGAAAGAGAACAGCACGTAGGCTACTTTCATTATGTTTTTAGCTCATTATTTAAACCCTGTTTTCGGTAAACATACCTTTGTTAACTATAGTTGTTAACTCATTGTCCTCAATGTATGGAGGACCAAACCTCCCCCTTTGCATATAGAAATGTAAAAATAAATAAATGTAGGATATAGTAAATAAATACACTTGGAAATAAATATTAAAATAAATTAATGCATAAATAAATATAAAAAAAAAATACATGAAAAACTAAAAGAATTAACAAATAAAAGTTACAATAAACAATAAAAAAATAAATGTAAATATAAATACAGAAAATAATAAATGAATGAAAAAGTAATCCTAAAATCAGGATATAAATGAATAAAAAATGAATTATATTTTTTTATCAAGTCATTTATTTTCTTTATTTATTTTCCTATATATATATGTCTCTTTTTGCATACAAAACAAGTGCTCAGTTGCTCTGTCTAGTTCTACGTTCTGAATTTAAGTGCTTGCGTAGGGTGTGCATGCATGGATGCATTTTGGATCGTGTCCTTTCATGTTTCATCCGTCTGTTTTTATGACAGAGTCGTAACTGTTTGAAATAGTTAGGCTATGTACCACCTGCAAACAAAGTAGGCTACTTTATATATATGCATATTCTACAATATATAATATATATGACATAACAATGTGCAGTAAATGGTAAAACTATTTAAACTACAAATTATTGTGTTTATGATTACACTAATACATTAAAATATGATATATATAACACCAGTTTGCAACATAGCAGACTGTTTTTCTATGGCTAAAATAACCAGAAGTCTTGCACATATCCACTTTGTCATTTTGGATGTCATGTCTCCATTTTCTGATCTATTTCAGGTGTTGAAGTCTCAACTAACCAGCTGATGAGTTGAATCAGGTGTGGTTTGAAAATGTGTTCTGTTTCAAAGAACAGAGTTGGGAAACACTGATGCAGCATCAGCTTGTTTTATTACTGTGTGCACATTTCCACGTCATGTTTTCGATTACATAATCACATATGTGTTAGTATGTTTTTCCCCTTCCCCAAGTTGTTTGTAATAACAACAGCTTATGCATCTTGATGAGAAATGATCAGATTTATTTCATATATATATATTAAAAACTCAAACAACAAGGGTCCTTTTAACAACAATAAAGATTGTGGTCGTTCATAATACAATGAAACACAACAGCACAGTGTTATTAATATACACTTACATATATGCTTTTCTTAAATACTGTGTTAATCACACATCAAGTAATAAGATTCAAAATCTCCAGCCTCTTTACAGAGGAAAAACAACAACTTTGGCCACAGCCTCCCTTTTTTTTTCCTGAATCGACACTTTTGACAATTCATCCATTTTCTCCGACCTCTGAAATGTCTCATATCTCACCTACTGTATCCTTCCAGCTGCATTTCTTCTGCTTTCATTATTTTACTCCTTTACAATACATATACTTCTCTCCACCTTTTTTAGACTTCTGCAACTTAACTCTGCCTCAATCTGGTTCACATGCATCTAATCACCTCTCGCCCCTTCAGGTGTTCACTCGTGCGGGACACTTCGTGCCTGAGCTCTTGCTGAAAACACCCACTTCAGCAGCACCACAGTAATAACTTACATTTATACTAAGAAATCTACTGTTTGGCATCTTAAATTCTGGCCACATGCAGTTTAAGTGTTTCCAGTCAACAGTACTCGAAGAATATTGGGAAATGCTGTCATTGGTCCCTAGTTCAGTAGGGAATGTGAGCATTCACAACAGTGGCCTTTCATGAAGGCATTTGTTACATCTTTAAGGCAACCATCTCCTGTGGTTCTCACTTCGCAGCCTTGTACGCAGCCAAGTTCAGTGGCTCCTTGCTCGGGACGCACCAGTCATCAGCTTCCTGGTTGAATTTGTAATGCCGCAAAGCGGTCTTATTAAACACTGGAAGCTTCTCTACTGAATCCGTGGACAGGGCCTGTGGGCAGAAGAACGTCATTGTGGATTAATGATTTGAAGAGTGTAATGTAATGTCCAAAGTTAACAGGATGTTTTGCACAGGTACAAGCTCAACAAATAAGGCTAGTGTAAGCAAAACTCTCATTATGATTTGTCATCTTGGCTGATTGTTTAAAATTTTACCTAAAAATGCAGATTCTGTCATTGTTTACTCGTTGTCCCAAACCCGTATGACGTTCTTTCTTTTGTAGAACACAAAAGGAGAAGTTCCGCATAATGTTGATTTAATGTTGAGTTCATTTCCATGGTAAACAAAATATACATCAGGTAAAAAACTGCTGATTGTCTCCTTTTGTGTGTCTTCACAGGGGGAAAAACGTCATACACTCTTTTCCAAAAGGGACTTTTTCGTATAGCAATGCAATAGAAGAACTATTTTTGGTTGCCCAAAGAAGTGTTGTGTCTCTTCAGAAAAGTTGGACTAAACCACTCAATTCATATGGATTAGTTTTACAATCTCTTTATGAACTTTTTGAAGTGTCAAAGTGATAGTTCATAGCTGTCTATGGAGGGACAGAAATCTCTCAGATTTCTTCAAAAATATCTTAATTTGCATTCTGAAGATGAAAGAATGTCTTACAAGAGGGTGAGTAATTAATGACAGAATTTTCATTTTTGGGTGAACTAACCCACACAGCAACATAGTGTCGACCCAGATATGGGCCACATCTGGTACATTTGGATTCCACGTGTACCAGATGTGGGCCGGATATGGGCCGACATAATGTTGCTGTCTGGGAACCTTTTGTGCAATATAAAGTTTCCATGGATGTTAAACACCGTCATTAAGAACCGTCAATGCCAATAAAGTGAGTAAATGAACAATTTCTATTTTTATGCGAACTAACCCTTTATGTTATGATCTTACCTTCAGCTGAATTACAGCATCCGTACCAAAGCCCTCCATTGGATAAAGCTGGAGATCACCTTGGAAGTAGCGTGCGTACAGGCGGGAGATGGGAAGGCCATAACCAAAGCCAGCCTGAGGGAATAACGGGACAGGTTTGACTATCAGTTTTAATCAAGAAACATATGTACATGACTGCTATTATGTAGTGTTAAAGAGCGTGCTGTGCTCTTACCATTGGAGTCCGTTGATGGTCACCAATGGTAGGTCTGGGCGCCGTCGAATACATGTAGCTAAAAAGTCTATCAATCTTCCTGAAAGGAACGCCGCCACCTCTGTCACTGATCTGGAACATGAAAAAGTGAATGTTTAGAGAACAATAATGTGTTTTGTGAGCTGCATTACATCAGATGCCAAATATGTGTGGGTTGCGTCATTAAGACTTACAGTAAGACTAAGGGATTGACTGTTATATATGTATCAGAAAATAGACATAATCTTAAAAACACAACACCCACTAAGTAGCATGGATATAGCATTTCTTTGTTGCGTTCCTTAGCCACCAAGCAGGGCAAAGGTTGACGGTATCGTTATTACTAGTTAAAGCCGAAATGAAAGTTGATCAATGGTGGTTAGAATATTAATCTTTAGGACAGTTTATATAACGTTATTATCAGTTATCGCTGGATCTAGGGCAGGTTGAGAATGATTCAAACAAGGTGGTGGTGGT
This sequence comes from Megalobrama amblycephala, assembly GCF_018812025.1. Lineage (NCBI taxonomy): Eukaryota > Metazoa > Chordata > Actinopteri > Cypriniformes > Xenocyprididae > Megalobrama > Megalobrama amblycephala. Next base: position 34,586,382 of record NC_063052.1, on the reverse strand, counting down.
GTGACCTCGCACTGAGATAAAAACTATTCTCACTGCCAAATTTCTCTTAGGATCCCTCTAACGTGAACTTTCATTTACACACCTTGATTGACAGGTCCTCTCCACCTAGAGCAACCATGACTTTGATTGGTGGCAATGTGCTGCTTGTTTCATGATTCTCAAGAGTAGCCCTCATTGCGTTCTAGAGTGGGAGAGACATAAAGAAATGAAATATTTACAATCTATAACTATTTCTTCAATTCATATGAATATGCAAAAATAAAGCACCATGTTTACCTTGAAGAGCTCAAAAACCATGTGGTAAAGATGAGAAGGAACGTAGGATATCTCGATTGGTCGCGACTTGTTTTTTGCTGTAACAGAGAACAAATATTATAAGATACAAAGTAGTATGTGAACATTAAAGCAATATTTCTCAAAAAAAAAAAAGAAAATTATCTCATGATTTACCCACACTCAAGCCATCCTAGGTGTATATGACTAACACAGTCGGAGTTATATTTAAAAAATCCTGGCTTTTCCAAGCTTTATAATGGGAGTGAATGGGGCTCAAGATTTTGAAGCCCAAAAAAAGTGTATCCATCCATCATAAAAGTAATCCAGGGGGTTAATAAAGGCCTTCTGAAGCAAAGTGATGGGTTTTTTAAAGAAACATGTCCATATTTAAAACTAAAATAACTAGCTTCCGGCAGACGGCCTACGCAAAACGACTTATGCCAAAAGAGTAACTTCGTAAACTTAATGCCTCTTGCGGTTCAAACAAATATGGCTCTGCAACAAGCTCAAGCTCATCTTCTCTTATATCAAAATCCTCTGATATTTCTCTTTAAAAACTCTCATTTTAGACTTCAAATTCGTGACCGGTGTTTTGTATTGCTCTATCCTTTGCGCTTCCGTGTTCGTCAATGTGTCAGTTCAGAGATTACTCTTTTGGCGTAAGTTAATTTACGTAGGCCATCTGCTGGAAGCTAGCTATTGTAGTTTAGAAAGATTTAAATATGGATATTTATTTTACAAAAACCGACTTGGACTTCAAAATCAGGAGCTCCATTCACTCCCATTATAACGCTTGGAAGAGTAGAACTGTGTTCACCTGAAATAAGAGTCATATACATCTAGGATGGCTTGAAGGTGAGAAAATTATCCCATGATTTACATTTTTGGGTGAACTATCCCTTTAAGTTACTATATGGAATGCTATTTTATGCATTAATGTTCCTCACCGTTTATCTCTCTAAGCTCCAGCTCAGGGGATCCGAGGTAATACTGCTCACAGAGCATTTTAGCGCACTCGTATGCATCTGAAGCAGAACACAGGACATTGATATTGAATTTGTACTTGTCGCTAGAGTAATATTTGCATTACAGTATGCACTAAAGCACTCACCTCTGATTACATCTGTGACGTCACAGCTTGAGTCAATGCACCCGATGCTGCTGGGATGTCCTGGCTTTGTGGTGCCATCAAAGATCAGAGCTGGAGATAGAGCAGGAAACAGAAGGGAACAGAGGGTTATGAGGAAATCATTCTCTCATATCCAGTGAATAATTAACTCAAACAGGAATAGGCCGGATTATTCAAGATCTAATGACCTGTGCATTTAAAGTGCTGAGAAAGCGACAGTTCTTGCCAATAGTGCTGATGCAAAGTCCAGGAATTAGGACAAGATTTACTTACTGTGCTGGTTGATGAGCATGCGAATGGAGATGCGGTTCATGTAAAAGCGGTCCAGAAAGTATTGAATGTTCTGACATGTCACAGGGTCTGCCCCAAATGCATCCCTATACTCAATGACACCCTGGGCCATGGTGGGTACCACATCGTTGTGCCTGTTCCTAATGGTCACCAGAGTTTCCACAAATCTATGGGACAAAGAACAAAACAAACTCTATGAATCTTGCTGTTTTGTTTTAATATTACTGCTTTAATACTCTGATCATGTTGGATGTGTACAGTATGCAGATTGAAGAACCTACTCTTGCAGAACTCTAGGGTCATTTGGGCTCTTGTCTTGGAATTCCAGGATGTCCATCAGGCTTTGAATAAACCTGAGAAGGTAAGAGAGAGAAGACAAAGGGAATGAAAGGTACACTATTATGTTTTAAATACCAATGCACAAACGTATACAGTTACACTTTTTCATATACAAAAGTCTCCAATAACACCCTCAACATGCATAATGTTTTCCCACTTGCTTGGTGGCAAGTTTTGCCATTTTTAAGCAGTTGCCAGTGTTATTATTGTAAACTAAAACCATTTAAAATTGCTTTCCGTGTTGAAAGAAAGCTCAAATGCAGTAGAAATGTTGCCTTAGCAACTAACTAACATAAATAATTTTAAGTTGAAGTACTAAAAACAGAAATTAAATTAAAAAAAAAACAACTAAAATATTATTATTAATAAAATATCAATGAATAATAGTATACAGATAATACTAAAATAACACTAGGCTACAAAGAGTAGCCTATTATATTATTATTTTAGATATTATTATTTACTATTAAATTGTGCATGACTTCTTTTCCTCATTTGTTTTTAAAATGTGACCCACTCATTTCCATGAATTTCCCTCCTTACACACTACAGTAGAACATACTGTTCCAAGTCAGTTCTCGAAACCAAGTGCGCGCGCCACCACTATAAGTTGCACCTTCTCAAATTTCACTCTGAAGTCAACCGCCATATCCGTTACATAACATACCCTCAGACAGTCTACTAGTAAACAAGTGAGGGTCTGTACAACGGTATTTGAACACAAAACAACACTATAAGCCAAAAGCAGGCGTAAGCAAAAGAACAAAGATTTAAATGGAAACAAAATACGCTTTCTTAAGGCAGTTTACGCATCTTGCAACACAACTTGAAGTCGCATGGTCCAGAAAACTAACGCAGAGGCAAAGTATTTAGTAGTATTGTGGGGTCTAATGATTCCTATAGATTAAAAGTTGAAATGGAAACTCGGTGATGTAACATATAAGCTCTGAACATACTTCGAAAACATCAGGCTGGGGAACTAGGGCAAAGTTCACCATACAGTTGGAGGCGTGCATGGGACAAATTACATAATGCACGCGTAAAAAATAAACCATTTTAATGCGTTAATATGTTAAGCAATATCTTTTACATGATTCATTTTTTTTCTTTTCTGTCAGTTTAGTCAAAACTTACCAGCTGTGAACTAGCTGAACGGATTGAGTCATTATCAGTTGGTCTGGTAAAAGGTTGATCTCCTTCAAACTGTTGCTTAGTCTGACGGGGAGCTCTTGTCTGAGGAAAGCGAAAGATGTTTTCTCGCAAGCATTTGTGGATCCTGCAAAGAAAACGTGACAGAGTGAAACCTCTTGCTGCAGTAGGCTATAGTTAAACTAAAAGTCAAATATCAGCAAGATATACTTTGGCGTCCCTGTAGCACCATGAGCTAACCGTCTATCTTAATATTTTTTAACAATACACTTTATCATTTTTGTTCAATAAGTGATGTGTAAATCTGTAATAAAGTTACAAATAATGGCAGTCCGATGCACTTACGGAAAGCGCTCGAGCGGAGAACTGTTACTATGGTTACCCCATCAGTTGAACGCGACTGCGTTAAGCTCATATAATTAGTGGTTATTGGAATGATGTTTGAGCGGAAAATTACATTTAGATATATTTTTAATTTTTACATAAAGATGTTATTTCATAACAAAAGAATATAGCATATATTGTTGCAAATCATATGCACAAATGGTCAATGTAATAACAAAATGTTTAGCATTTTAACAATATTGCATTTAAAATATTTTGCATTCAAATTGAAACTCACCGAAATCCAGAAACTGCTTCATTGACAACGGCGATGGAGAAAATTTCGCGTAGTAATCAATATGTTTAGGTACATTTAGCATAGCAGCATTCCTCATTATAAATCTTACAAACTTCATCTTGGAAAACCTAATTCGGCTATCTGAGCTAAAAGTTATCAGTATATCCTCGCGTGTATTTCTTTATTCAGTCTGGGTCTGTCTTGAGACCTGTTGTTGACGACCCTTTAAAGTTTGCGTTCTTGCACAGAGACACGCCTACATTATTACGTCGATGTCCATTGCGACCAATCGGAGAGAGGAAACTGGGTAACGTCATCGCTCAAGTTCTCGGTCAACAACGTGTTGCTTGCATCTTAGCGGTCATCTGCGTAATGTTTGTAGCCTACTACATGGAAAATCACACGATAGCATCACAACAAGACGCCCCATAAAAAGGTGATCCAGCCGGACATTATGAGGTCAAGCTTCACCCATCACCCAGTTGGACCTGAGTATAGGAATTTCCCATAGAGCAGTGGCAAGGTAGCCTGCAAAAAACACGTGAAAATTATTGAAAAATCACTGAAAATTCACTTTGCCCATTAGAATGATAAAGTACGGTGATGCATCTTAGAAATGTGCAATATGCAGTAACTAGGTAACAGGTCAGATTTTTAGAGTAAGTCAGTTTTATTAATACAGAGCTTAAGAATTTGACGTCCCATGATGAGGTGACTTCATATGCATGTGAATGAAAAGGAATCAAATGAATGTCAAAGGTATATGAGAGTAGTGTCCTTGTTTTAGTGCAGTTATAAATAGTAGAATTGAATACACTTTAAAAGGACCAGTAAATCTGATGCATAAATAAACAGAATATATATGTATACAGTTGCATGAAAAAAATATGGGAACCACTTGCAGAATCTGTGAAAATGTGAATAATTTTAACAAAATAAGAGAGATTATACAAAATGCATGTTATTTTTTATTTAGTACTCTCCTGAGTAAGATATTTTACATAAAAGATAGTCTACAAGACAAAAAAAGACAAAAAAAATCATTTTTTTTGTTGTTGTTGCTAGTCTCTTGTTTGTTCTGAGCAGTTAAACTGCCCAATATTCTTCAGAAAAATCCTCCAAGTCCTGCAGATTCTTCAATTTTCCAGCGTCTTTTGCATATTTGAACCCTTTCCAGCAGTGACTGTATGATTTTGAGATCCATGTTTTCACACTGAGGACAATTGAGGGACTCAAACAGAACTATTAAAAAAGGTTCAAACATTCACTGATGCTCCAGAAGGAAACACGATGCATTAAGAGCCGGGGGGTGAAACAGGATGAAGATGCTTAAATTTTTCTTATTTTGTTGAATTATCTCTTTTCTTTTTTCATTTAGCGCTGCCCTTTGGAAGAAACAGAAGATACTTGCATGTTTCCCGGAAGAGAAATTAAGTGCAATTTACCTTGACCTTCAAATTCAGAAAGTTTTCACCCCCCGACTCTTAATGCATCCTGTTTCCTTCTGGAGCATCAGTGAATGTTTGAACCTTTTTTAATAGTTCTGTTTGAGTCCCGCAATTGTCCTCAGTGTGAAAACATGGATCTCAAAATCTTACAGTCACTGCTGGAAAGGGTTCAAATATGCAAAAAATCCTTGAAAACTGAGGAATCTGCAGGACCTGGAGGATTTTTCTGGAGAATATTGGGCAGTTTAACTGCTCAGAACAAACAAGAGACTCATGAACAACCATCACAAAACCAATAAACAGTTGTGGATCATCCAGGTAACCACACACAGTATTAAGAACCAATGGTTCACAAACTTTTGAATGGGGTTAATAAATTCAGATATTTTTTGTCTTGTGGACTATATGTATACATTTTATGTTTATATTAATCAATTGTCACATACATTTAAAAAAAACAGGCCTAGATAGTGTTACTTCCTTACTGGAGAAAGGAAAAACACTTCAATTTAGAGATGTCAATCACTGCAGTATAGACTGGAGTGACATTTGAGATGTGAAACATACTGCAGTAAACAAGAATACTGAAATCGGAGATTGCGTAATAAGGAGCATTGAACTAAACGTCTCATGACTGCTCTCTGGAGGAGGAAGCTAGACGAACAAATAACAGCCGTCCTAGTTTGTTGCTAGTCCAAGACATGGGTGCGTCTCAATCAGCTCCATAGTTCAGTAATCAGGGCACTGATCAGGGAGTCAGCCATTCGCGAAATCCTTCCAGTACACTGAAACGTGAGAGACAATGAGAATCGATGCTGGAAGTTCTGAGGCATGAAAATCATAAATCATGTGAGCCATCTCAATACACATAATGACACAGAATAGATGTTTTTTAAAATACAAACCATTATTTACTTATATTTCAGCATAAACTAGACAGATAATGAACATAATCTAGCTAACTTTTATATTTTTTTTACAGCTGAAATGTTGCATGTATATGTAACAAGCAAAGTATTTATCATAATGTACTTTAAATAAATAAAATAATGTCAGAAAGACATCAGTTCTGCTGTTGTTCATAAATACCAGTAATGATGTTGTACAATGAGGACGTTGTCATGTCGCTAGAAATAGAGTCATCAGTGTCCCAATGTGTAGTGAGCCCTGGGTCCTTATTTACCAGTGCCCGACCTCATGTAAACAATATACTGACTCACGACCTATAGGGAGCTGATTGAGATGCACACATGGTTTACATATTTGAACAAGCGAGAAACCAGCTACCATGTTTCAAAACAACCACCAGTTTAAACTGGTCATAAGTCAGAGTAAACTAGAAAAAAGACATTTACACAATCATCACATGACCCTTTTAAGATGAGTCAATTTTCAAATAATCGTTCACATTTTTTTCTTTTTAACACTTAAAAGATTATGTAAACTGTTCTGCATCTGCTTTCATATTCTGACGGTTTCTGCAAACACCCAACCTGAACAAAAGAGCCTAGAGAAATTAAAAAGGGTCAAAAATAATACTGAATAACATTTCAGTGATGAACTATTAAAGAGCAGAGCGATTATGTGGATTTGTCAATAGTCAGGGCTCAAAAAAAAAAAAAAAAAAAATTGTTTGCCTACATTTAATAATATTAGATAAAATTAGGCTATATATATATGTATGTATGATATCTGACTTCTAAATCAGCCAGCTACTGAAGTAACAGATAAACATGTAGCATAAATGTGAACACTATGCCTGACTCAGTTTAGCACTAATGACAAATGTTTTGGGGGTTAAATTAATGTACACTGATTGAGAATACACTTCACTAGTTTTATTTTGTTTCAAACTATATACAATTACCAAAGCTTTGGGGAAAAAAATAAATAAATACATAAATAAAATACAATTGCAGTAATGTTGTTGTTAAGACCACAGCAGAGCTTTTATTATGCCGCAGTCGTCGCTTTCGCTCCTTCCGGTCAAACGTATGTGTAGGCCTATGTCCTGGTCAAAAAAATATCTGGGATAATGTAAGTACAGAAGTCAACAAAATATATAACATTGTTCTAGTGGTTTTTGGATATTATAATCCAAAAATCTTACATATTGTGCCTTTAAGGGGCTGTTTACACGAAATAAGATGAGAATGTTTTTACCAGCGACAGTGTAAATTTTTCTTTTTTTTCTTTTTTAACAAGTTTATGACCGAGCTGAGGCACAAAAATTGTCAAACAGCAAGCATCATGTCTGAAATCGCCCCCTATACCCTTAAATAGGGCACTATTTGAGGGGACAGCCATTTGTAGTGGTGTCCGAAACCATAGTGGACGTTACTGAGTCCACTCATTCAATCCCACAACTTGAATGAATTCCCGCGTTTCGCCTGAAGATGGCGCCCCCAGCTGAATCATTCATCCATACCTTTTTCCAAACCGCTGATCCAATGTGTCTACAGAGTGATATCCATACAGGTATAAATTCCTTTTTAATTGATTATTAAATTGTTTAATTACAGTTTATGCATGCTAGTATGTATGATATCTGACTTTTAAATCAGCCAGCTACTGAAGTAACAGATAAACATGTAACATAAATGTGAACACTATGCCTGACTCAGTTTAGCACTAATGACAAATGTTTTGGGGGTTAAATTAATGTACACTGATTGAGAATACACTTCACTAGTTTTATTTTGTTTCAAACTATATACAATTACCAAAGCTTTGGAAAAAAAAAAAAAAAAATACATAAATAAAATACAATTGCAGTAATGTTGTTGTTAAGACCACAGCAGAGCTTTTATTATGCCGCAGTCGTCGCTTTCGCTTCTTCCGGTCAAACGTATGTGTAGGCCTATGTCCTGGTCAAAATTGCTTATTTCTCTGGATTTAAACATTCTTGGAAATATCTGGGATAATGTAAGTACAGAAGTCAACAAAATATATAACATTGTTCTAGTGGTTTTTGGATATTATAATCCAAAAATCTTACATATTGTGCCTTTAAGGGGCTGTTTACACGAAATAAGATGAGAATGTTTTTTACCAGCGACAGTGTAAATGTTTCTTTTTTTTTATTTTTTAACAAGTTTATGACCGAGCTGAGGCACAAAAATTGTCAAACAGCAAGCATCATGTCTGAAATCGCCCCCTATACCCTTAAATAGGGCACTATTTGAGGGGACAGCCATTTGTAGTGGTGTCCGAAACCATAGTGGACGTTACTGAGTCCACTCATTCAATCCCACAACTTGAATGGATTCCCGCGTTTCGCCTGAAGATGGCGCCCCCAGCTGAATCATTCATCCATACCTTTTTCCAAACCGCTGATCCAATGTGTCTACAGAGTGATATCCATACAGGTATAAATTCCTTTTTAATTGATTATTAAATTGTTTAATTACAGTTTATGCATGCTAGTTTCCATGGCAGAGTTCAAGATTTAAATACATTTAAAATAAATACATTAAATACATTTAATTAAAATACTGCCCATCTCTGTGAATGAGGGTGGGGGGCGATTTCGAACACAGAGTTGCCTTCTTTGATTTGATTGGCCATCCCAGTCATTTTGACATTGGCAAGCATTGTTAAGACCGATGATTGGCTCAGATGGGTTTTCTTGGCAAGTTTTTGCATAACCAGAGTACAGTTATTGTTAAGCATTTATTTTACTAATTTTATTATACACCATGTAAAAATACTGAGGTTCGGACCTTGAGTACCCAGGGCTGATGCTAGAGGGGAGAAAGGTGTTGATTTCAACCAAAGTGGGACCAATACCCCATACAAATCAGTATGACCATGAGGAAAGAAAAAAGGATATGAGTCATGTGCAGGAAATGTTGAAATCCTCAATAAAAGGAAGTATGGTTCAAATGGTTAAGATATAAGTCGAAGATACATGTGAGAAAGGATTATCATTTTTGTGAAATCACTGATTAAATCATGGCTTTTCTGCTGAGTACCTTAGTGCTGCTTTTAGGTGTCCAAGGTAAGTCCTTTTAGGAAAAATAATTCAATTTTGTATACTAAATCTGTGTTGGTCCTAGGGAATAGGATTCTTTCAAAATATTATTCCTGCTTTGTCAGTCTTTTTTTTTTTTTTTTTGATCACACTATGAGAAATGTGTCCTGATTGTTAAAAAAATCGCTTTTAACAAATATTTTGAAAGAATACTAAAAGTAGCCTATATGAGTAGGTGAGTGGAGTAGGTGAACCATTGTGATGACATAATAAAACAGGTAACAACACCTTACAACAAACCTAGCCTACATGAATAATCATGTAGGCCTACATATACCTGAAATAATACTTACTTCATCATGAACTCATGATTAGTGAAGATATGAACTATGAACCAATGAAGAGCTATCCTATCTTCAATATTCATATCTTCACTAATCATGAGTTTAAATATTAATTATTCATGTACATGTATTGTAAAGTGTAAATAAGTTGTCAGAATAAGAATATGTGAATAACTCAATTTTGACAAAAATGTCAGATAGAACCTTAAAATTCCAAGGGGAAGATTAATCAATTCATTGACGTCAAAGTGATATTTACATAACCATGCTCGTCTGACATTGCAACAGAGAAGAATTTCAGATGTTTCCTCTCTCCAGACATGCTCTTTATCTTCAGTGTATTCACTCAGAAATATGGAAGCTTGTTTCCACCAGGGAATAAGAAAATAAAGTAAACTGTGACTTTTAGATCACAATTCTGACTATTTTTTCTCAGAATTGTGAGATATAAACAAGCAGTTGTGAACATGGGCACATTAATGCACATGCTTCCATGGGCTGTGCTGGGTAGAGGTCAACTGGCTGCATGAAAATAATATTTTTAACATAATTCTTTCGGAGTTTACAGTAGTGACAACAATATTCTATCACTGAACTCACACCCGTAAATTTTCTGGACTTGCATTTTTGCCGAAGCCCTGCTGTGTGAACGGAACCGGACTGGACAACTAGTTTTCTGTAATGTCATTCATGCAAGAGAACAGGATATTTGGAGACTCACTAATGCGGTTATCAATCACAAACACTGGCAGTGTGAACATATCCAGTGAGCGGGATTTCTTAAAAATGGCCATGGTTAAAAAAAAAAACAGCTAACTAATGTCTATTGAGAGTGACTTCTCCAAAAATTGGATTTTAATGATGTTATCAAGGACTTTTTTTTAGCTAGAAAAACAAGGAAGAAAAGTATCTAAAGTTATGTAATTTGCATTTATTCATGCAAGAGCACAAACTGAAATATCCCTGTACTGACTAATGGCCTGGTGACATTTTTATTCGGGGTAGGGGACCGGTTGTAATGGTGTAGCGCAGGGGCCTCTGGTATTCTAAAAGTGCCCCTGACTGTAAATAATAGTCTTTATTGTGAGATGTAAACTCAGAATTGTGATATAAACTCGCAATTGTGAGGAAAAAAGTCTGATTTTTGTTAGATAAATTAGTTGCAATGCCTTTTTTATGTTTAATCTGTGGCAGAAACAAGCATAATATAATTTTTTTTAATAATTATATAAGCATATAATTACTGTATATAATATACAGCTAATGTAACATGGACTTGTGAATGCTGGCTATTCTCTTATAACAGTCCATTGCATAGTATATTTGTGTACATCTTTTGAAAGCTGACAGTCTACATCTGTATATCGAACACAAAGCAGGGGATTCTCATCCATAGTATGCAGAAAGAAAAAAAGTAAAACACTGTGAACTGTGCAGTTATTAGGTATAGAAGTAAGACACAAGTTCTCAATTTCGCTCAAGATTTATTATTGCCTCATCATCATCAACTCTTTGAATCAGTGACAGATATCTACTGTTCAAGAGCACGCAATTATACAGCTCTGGAAAAAATTAAGAGACCACTTAACATTGATTTCTGAACTTCGAGTGGTCTCTTATTTTTTCCAGAGCTGTATATACTGTATATATGTATATAGGTGTGTACCTGTGTATTTGTGACTAGAGGTCACTGTTCATTTTGGGTAGCATTTAAAGTAGCCATGAAAAAAGTAGCCATCAAAATGTTTTTTTTGTTTTTTAGTATGAATATGTTAGCCTTACTGTTATCTATAAGCTAGCGTGCTCCAAAACAATGAAAAAAAATAATATTTAAAAAATATAAGCATTAAAAACTTACACTCTGTCACTTCTGCCAATCATCAGCTTCTCATCAGATGTCCAATCAAACATTATAAATACACTATAAATACAAACAGATGCTAAAGCTGTGCCTGTGGCTAAAATCGGCCACTTGTTCACACGTTTATTATTTTCTACATTGTGAATGGCACATAGTGCACTATATAGGGGACAGAGGAAGTCTGGTTTCACACAGTCCGCTCCGGTCCAGAGATATGATAGCAACAGAGCGGATGATATGCGTGAGTCGGCAGAGACCAGAAAACGTATCGGATCCATTTGAATTCTGCAGAAAGCTATTTTTAAAGCGATATGGAGGAGAAACGGTTGGAGATGAGAAAGAAAATTGAGGCTTTTCCGAGTTCAATGGCTCTGGCTGCACTGTGATGTAAATGAAACGCTATTGGCTATTTTATAAAAGGGGAGGGGCTGTTCGATATGTCCCGCCCTGTCTTCCTGTTTCAGTGGAAATTATGTAAACACACTGACCCTGTTGTAGATATCTTCACATCAGAGAAACAAACTTTTTAAAACATAAAGTAACGATGTTTAGACATCACCACATTGAATTTGGGTAACATTAAAGCCAAGGTGGTAATGAATTAAGTAACCTCTAATGCCACCTTGTCTGATTTGGTGACCCTGCTGGTGATCTGCTGTAGTTTATATCTGACAAAAATTCTTTCTAAAATACAGCAAGTTTAGATGCAGTTTGTACTGTGTGAACACTGGACCTAAATGCTAATATATGACCAGCACAGTGAATTTTTACACAAAAAATCACTGTTTTCTCATCTTAATGTCAATCTAAAACCCACATTGATGGTATTCTTCAGGCCAATTCACTGCACCAACAGATGGCGACAGACACTTTGTTAGGTTTTGTCGAATCAGATTTTTTTTCCCCCGTTGGCAAGTAGGGACAACTGCAGGCTGGAGCAGTGGGCACGAAAGGTAGGGCGTGGAGAATGGTCGACATTGGTCAACAAAGTCGTCTGTCAGGGTGTAGGGGTATAGGGTAGTTTCAGTTGGACCGATTCACCTTTCGGGACGCCTCCTTAAGGCACGCCCATTGCTCCAGGCTGCAGTTACCCCTGTCTCGTCTGTTGGCGCCTGATGGAGCTTGATTTCGCCAATTGTACATGTTGAATCTGCGCTTGTCGGGTAGTGGGATGTCTGAGAAGTGACATGCTGTAATCTGGTGTCCTCGTCGATCAGCAGCATCTGTCGGTGCAGTGTGAAATGGCCTTTCAACTTCTTTGCGTTCCAAAGAAAATCTTTCTAGAGTATATATATTTTATGACTCACAGGTACCAATTCTCTATGGACAGTACAGAAGATAACAGCTCAAACTGGGGGATCTGTTACCATTCCCTGTCACTACCATCGAACGTACAGATACCTTCCTATGTATTGGTGCAAAGGAAAGAACTGGATTACCTGCAAGAAAATGCAACCTACCAGCCAAGAGAAGAAACCAGGCATCAGCTTTTACGACAGCCCAGATGAACTGGTAACAGCCATGACGATGACAAACTTAAGCAGCAGTGATTCAAATCGCTATTGGTGTATTGTGAGGACTCCAGGTTCCCGAGCTAGAACATCTCTAGAACTTACCGTCATTGAGGGTAAATGTTATTGAGATATTTCAGCACCACTATGAGACATTTGATGGTTCCAAGAGTGATTGATTTTGTCATTTGATTATTTTCAGGTACTCCAGATCTGTCAGTGGCCAGCAACTGGGTGTCAGGTGAAGAGGGCGGCAATGTTACCGTCCAATGTCTCTACAGTAACAAACTTATAGATGATGAGAAAAAATGGTGCAGAAGTGGAGAATTGCACTCCTGTCAAACAGCTCAGGATATAGAGCCGTCCCCTGGTGCAGCTCTACAGATAAATGATACAAATGATGGTGTTTATACAGTGACACTGACAGGACTGAAGAAGACAGATTCAGGCTGGTTTTGGTGTATGGCTGGGGGAGTGCAGGCTCCTGTTCATATTAATGTACATTCAAGGCAACTCATTACAGATGCCAACACAAGTAAGTTTCAATAACAGTTGTTCACATATATTATGTAGTCGTAACAAATATATTGGATTAATGTCATGTGCTTACCAGATGCCGCAACATGTATCTTTACCATGTTAATTAGAATTTTTCTCCTAATCAGTCGCAATGGTCAGATACAAAGAGCGATAGGGGTTTCTATTCATGCAACATAAAATGGTTTAATTTGAGTTCAATTATCAATTTTTCATGACTTTATTAGCCATAATGAAAGCAACAATGGATAATTTATTTAATATCTTAAAGGGTTAGTTCACCCAAAAATGAAAATTCTGTCATTAATTACTCACTCTCATGTCGTTCTACACCCGTAAGACCTTCGTTCATCTTCGGAACACAAATCAAGATATTTTTGATGAAATCCGATGGCTCAGTGAGGCCTCCATTGCCAGCAAGGTAATTAACATTTTCAGACGCCCAGAAAGCTACTAAAAACATATTTTTCATGTGGTTCTACCTTAATAATTTTTTTACTTTTTGTGCGTCAAAAAAACAAAATAACGACTTTTCAACAACATCTATTGATGGCCAATTTTAAAACACTGCTTCATGAAGCTTCGAAGCTTTACGAATCTTTTGTTTCGAATCAGAGATTCGGATTGCATATCAAACTGCCAAAGTTACGTGAACTATTGAAATTTCGAAACACTTATGATGTAACAAAGCCTCGTTTACTGAAATCATGTGACTTTGGTGCTCTGAACCACTGATTCGAAACAAAATTTTCGTAAAGCTTCGAAGCAGTGTTTTGTGAAATTGGTAATCGCTAGATATTGTTGAAAAGTCGTTATTTTGTTTTCTGGCATACAAAAAGTATTCTCGTCGCTTCATAACATTAAGGTTAAAACCACTGTAGTCACATGAACTGTTTTAAATATGTCTTTAGTACCTTTCTGGGCATTGAAAGTGTTAATTATCTTGCTGGTAAGAATATATCAAAAATATCTTAATTTGTGTTTTGAAGATGAACAAAGGTCTTACGACGAGTGTGGAACGACATAAGGGTGAGAAATTATTGACAGAATTTTCATTTTTGGGTGAACTAACCCTTTAAAAATAACTTAATCATTTCTTAAAATATCTTTAATTACACACACACACACACAGGCTATATATACATACTGTGTATATGGGATTATTTGTCTTTTTTGGAGAGAAAAATCAAGGAGAGTCAGGAAGTGACAGGGAGGAAAGAAGGGCACAGGATTGGGAAAGGACCATGAGCCAGGACTCGAACTCAGGAAGCGCTGTTGTGGTATATGGCGGAGCATTGCCTACAAGGCTATGGCAGATAAATTGCTTGTAGCTTGAATCTTATCGCATTGTCCCTGGTTAGGACACTGTATAAAAGTGCAGTAACATTTACAATTTTTTTGCAATTTTTTGTGGGCAAAAACACACTTTCAAAGGGAATCCATGCGATCTGGAATTTTGCGTGAGGGAGATTTACCCATGCAGATCTTGCATTGGGTTCTTTTGCTCCAAACCTAATTATACGCACCTGAATCAAGGTTTTCAGGATTGCTTGAAAACTCACAGGCAGGTGACCTAAAGCAGGTTGACAATAAACTTTGCAGGACAGTGGGTCTCCTGGAGCAAGATTAAAGTCCTAGGGCAAATTTGCTGTGTTGACCACGCCATTGGTTGGGCCAGTGTTGCTATGTACAGGTAACCAAACAAACAGCTAAGTTTTGAAAGAACAATGTTAAAGGGATAATTCATCCAAAAAATGAAAATGTTGTCATCATTTACTTTACCTCATGTTGTTCCAAACCTGTATGAGTCTCTTTCTTCTGCTGACCACAAAATAAGATATTTTAAAGAATGTTGGTAACCAGACAGTTGATGGCACCCATTGACTTCCATAGTATTTTTTTCCTATATGGAAGTCAATGGCCTAGTTCGTCAACTGTTTGATTACCAACATGCTTAAAAATATCTTCTTTTGGGATCATACAGGTTTGGAACAACTTGAGGGTGAGTAAGTGATGACAACATTTTTGGCTGAACTATCCCTTTAAGTCTTTTGGTGGGAATCATCCAACAGATAGCTTGTTTTCTCTGCATATCAAACTGGATTAGGAGAAACATTGTTTGTTCATCATTTATAGGACAGTGTAGTCAGTAAAGTAGGGGGTGAGAAACTGGCTCCTATAAACCAACAGTTTATATCCTGAACATATACAGACCAGTAGTTCTGACCGTGAAGTATTTTAACAGTCAAGGAATTGCTTACTTCTCCTTTAAAGATAATGGCAGTGCATACAAATGAAATTATATTACTGCTTTGATCTGTTTAATAGTTTTTTAACTGTGTCTCATCTGACCTTCACAGGACCTTCCACATATACCACAGCTCCATCCTTCACTTCAGCTGTGGATGTACACAACCATAATTCAGTCACTCCTGTTGTACCCACAAAATCACAATTACCACAAAGTACTTCAATTCAGACTGAAAACCCTGACCAGACATCTACAGCATCACCAAAGCAGTTTTATTCTACAATAGAGTCCTCAACCTATCTAACTACAACAGAGAACTCAAAAGAGAACCCATCTCACAGCAGTGGTACCATTAGGACACCACTAACCAGTAGATCAGCCACTCCATATGTTGGCAGTAACTCTACAGTTACTGTATCATCTAAAGATGTGATATTTGAACCCACACCCACTTATGAAAGCAGGTATGTTCAGAGTATTCTTCTGTGCAACATAAATGCTATTTCACATCTATTTATATACTAGCTGATAACATTTCTCGGTTTCAGAGAGCTTAATTGGGAGATTGCACTAGTTTGTGGAGGACTGCTTATATTCTTTATGTTATCTGGAGTTTCTTGGAAATTGTGGTCATGGCATCGTAAGACCTCTATTGTTATTATTATTATTATTATATATAATGCTCTTAATTGTTTAATAAGCATTCACTTGTCAATCAATATTTAAGAGAAATTTTGTCTTGCCTGTAGTTTTTTGATGAATATTCTTTTTTCCCTGAACATTTCAGAAAAGGAGATCACAAAAGAGGAAGCAACAGAAATAACAACAGACCTCCATGTAAATAAATCTTTAACAATATCAAAAATATTATTTGACAAAATGATAAATAAGAAAATAAATAGAGTACAATTATGAAATAAAAATCATATAAATTGTTAATTTAGACCACATAAACACAAACAACACAACAGTAAATTTTGGAGACTTTATTTGCTGACAGCTTTTTTGTTTTTTTTTGTTTTTTGATAGACAAATGACAGAAATGATCTACTGGCCAATGAATGGACAAATACTTCAGTTGTGCAGTTCAGCTCAGACTCAAACGCTGTCCTAATAATATAAACTGTTGTAAAGTTGAGACCCCTGGAACACAAAGATGGACTAGAGCAGTGGTTTTCAATCCTGGTTCTGGGAACCTATCACTCTGCTCATTTTGTATGGGTGCGTCTCAATCAGCTCCCTAGCTTGTGAATATGTATATCGTGTACACAAATTTGGTAATGGTGACTGAGAGGACAATACGGACCCAGGCTCATTACACACTGGGACACTGATGGTGACATGACAACACCCTTGTTGTACAACGTCATTATTTACAACATAACAGCAGAACAAATATTTTCTGACATTTTTTTGTTTTGTTATTTTAAGTACATTATTGTTACATATAGCTAAATGTTAGCTAGATTATGTTCATTACGTGTCTAGCGATGTATGATTATACTGAAATATAATTAACCCTCATCTTCTCCTCGCAAATTGTAACATCCAGAAAGCTTATTTCATTCCATTTTTATATTTTTTATATTTTTTCTGTGTTTAATACTCGATGATATATATATATATATATATATATATATATATATATATACCTTTACTAGATTTTATCAATAAATAATACATAAAATTTATGCACATTCTTCAAATTTATTCAACTTAAATTCAAAATAACTATCCATTTCCATGCATAACCCTGTAAATTCAGCTCAAGATATCTTACATATTATTTAATGACTCTTGCCACTAGATGGCCTTATTAAGCAAATGAAAAAGTTGTTCTGCATTGTAAATGTGTTCAAATCTAACCACTCAATACCTGTGTGCAGTCTGCATTGTGACTGATTTTTATTTGAAAAAATTGAAGATAAAACAACATTGCCCCCATTATATGACCTCTTGTTCAATTTACTGGGAATTTCTAGGTGTGTGTGTGTGTGTGTGCATGTGAATGTGTTCTGCATTGGGGATGCAGTCTATAGTCTCATGCCTTCATTTGTGTGTGTTTGTTCTTCTAGATTGTTCCAGATTTATTTTATATTTTTCTGACAAATAAAAAATCCTCACATTCCATTAATTTTGGATTTGTTACTTTTTAAAATTTCATTTTTTTAAAAATTTCAATTTTTTAAAGTGCGACAAACGTCTTTAGTTCTTGGACCACTCCAATAAACACTCAATTTATAAAAATGTTTTAAAAATTCATTTCGGGTCAAAATAACCTGAGGGAAGGATAACGGTATCATTTGTTTTAAACATCTATGGCCAGTCATTATGTGTATTGAGATGGCTAACATGATTTATGCTTTGCATAACAAAGCATACAGTGAGCATCGATGCTTTCCGGTTTTCACAGTGCATTGTGGGACTTTTTAGGAAGCAAACGTTTCAGTGCACTGGAAGGATTTTGTGATTAAAATGGCCGACTCCCTGACTTCTGAACAAGGGAGCTAATTGAGATGCACCCCATTGTTCTATCTGAAATGGTATACTTCCCTACTATATAGTAGGCGATAAACAATATGTAACAAAAGAAGTATGTCTGAATTCACAGTACTCAGAAAAGAGTAGGCAAAAAGTACCCAGATGACCTACTTCTGGTGAGATTCTGAAGTGTGCATACAATGGACACTTTACTATCCCATGAGGCCACGGGAGAGGATTTGTGAATGACAGTGAAACAACACAGCTGATGCTGGTAGGTCACATGATAATAACAACATGGTAAATGTAGTACGTCTGGATTACATGCATACTACACACATTCATACATAAGTAATTATTTATTCAAAATATGTACCTGAGAGTGTGCGCCCATTGCTACATCCCAATTCAGAGGCTGCATTCTTCTGTGTAGGCGAGGGGAGTGAATGAACAGCACTTTCTTCTACTCTTATTACCCACAACTGAGGTGCCCGTGACATGTGGCCAAGTATGGTGTCCCATATTTAGAACTTGTGCTCTGCATTTCACCCATCCAAGTTCACACACAGAGCAGTGAGTATTGAACACACACACACACACACCAAGGTACCACTCCATGCCACGATGCATTGCTGCAGTAATTCAGGCAAAAGGAGCCCCAACTAAGTATTGAGTGCTGTACATGCTCATACTTTTCAGTTGGCCAAGATTTCTAAAAATCCTTTCTTTGTATTAATTGTAGGGCTGAGCAAATATGGGTAGAACTCTTTATTGCCCTAGTACTTCAGAAATCCCTTTAAAAGGGTATACATGTGAATTAAACATGACACAATGGCCTTTATCATCACAGTATGCTAATGCCTATCTAGTGCGAGGGATTCATCAATATGCTGATTGAGGACTGTTGGGACGCTCCAGGCACAGGATGGTTCTGTTTGGAGAGACAGAGTCGTTTACACCTCAACACAACTCATCTGTACCATTTGCTTCACATGGCATATATGCTTTCAGCTACATGCTATTTATCTACTAGTGTTTTCTAACTAACTAACTATGTCATGTTTGGTCTCATCTGACAGCTTATAAACTGAATTGAATGGTAGTGTAATTATTGGAGACATTGTCCTAATGTACAATCTAGGTATTGCTTAAACGTATTGAGGAGAATGTACTTCTTCCCCTCTTGATCACCACCCATTTGCCATATCTTGTGGTTTCCTGTCAGTTGGTTTTGGTGTTGGTATTCCACTCATGTATAACAATGCTTTGCTCAGGGTGTAAGAAGGAAAGATAACTGTTGTTCTAGGAGAAGGGCTTTAACCCTGCCGCTCCCGCACACCGGTGCGGAACCTCTTAATACAAGAAAGGCTTTTACGGCCTCTTCTGCACAGCAGTGCATTATTCGTTACAACTAAGTTTTCTATAATATGTTGTTCCATTCTACTGTCTGTATATTTAAACATGTAACTTAATAAATAACTTTGCCTGCTTTAAAGGTTTTAAGAATCTTTCCTTTTGTAACTGATAATGTTGAAAGCGTTATCTAAACGTTCAGGTTAAATCCTACGTTTTCCTATCAATTCAAAGAAAGACTTTTACCTTTAATGAATAAGAGGTAAAAAATAACAACAACTTTAATGGAGTCATATTAATTATATTGGAATCAGATAAATAACTGCATTATACACGTCATCCTTCAACTGCTCTTTGTTTCCGATTATTGGTTCAAAACAGCAGCGTAAGCTTCCAGCCTTAGTAATATTCTCATTTTCTGAGATACTACATTTGGGATTTTCCTTAGTTGTCAGTTATAATCATCAAAATTAAAAGAAATAAACATTTGAAATATATCAGTCTCTGTGTAATGAATGAATATAATATACAAGTTTCACTTTTTGAATGAAATTAGTGAAATAAATCAACTTTTTGATGTTATTCTAATTATATGACCAGCACCTGTATAAGTGGAATAATTATTATATTCTGCAAAAAAAAAAAAAAAGAAAGCTTCTGTTCTTTAAACCATTTAATCCCTGTCCCCAAACAGATATAGAAGAATATAATTTTCCATTAATTTATAATGGTAATAGTTGAGATGTGAGATCAATTTTGAAACAATAAACACAAACGAATCATTGAATCTGTGACAGTAATGCAAATACTGGAACCCCCTGACCCACCAGGAATATCACTTGGCCCACCTTGCAGCTCAACTTGCAGCCCCCTCCCCCCCTTTCCCTAACCCCAGTACCAGCTATTGAGATCTCTGACCACTTTGTAGTGCTTATTCTTTCTAATATAATCACAAATCCGACAGGCATGTTCAAATCCGAATAAGCTACCCTTTGAAACAAAATGTTCTCTCCAGGTGAAGTACCGCATATACAGATCCTTATTTTGGTCCAGGAGTCTCAGATGATCAGCCAGTTCTTTTGGGGATGGGAAGTCATCCACATGGATGAAGGCTTCACTTGGAATAAACTGCTCATAGTTCTCTCTCGGCGGGCCAATAACAACAGGAACAGTACCAATATTTAGAGGGTTGAACAGCTTCTCAGTAATATAGTCTCTATGAATGGAATTCTCAAAGGACAGGTAGAATTTGCAACTGGACACCAAATTTACATATTCTTCATTATTAATTCGCTTGTTGAAGTGTCCTCCATGGGCTTCCACATTAATGTATTTCACTAACTCAGTAAAGTAATGTGAACGCTTACTGTTTGGATTATAGTTACTTATTATCCAACAAACTAATTTGCTCTTCTCTGGGATAGTATATTTTTTCTCTTCCTCTGTGGCCTCTGAGAGCCATCCATAAGGTACTGGAATATCTGAATCCTGGCGGTAACTTGAAGTCAGATTAAACAGGTCCTTTAGCCGGGGATTTTGACCTGAATGAGTTGGAGACTCCATGTTCCACCATATCCACTTCTGGAAAGTAGTTCGTGGAAGTTGCGGCATGTTGGATAAATCCCAACTGATATCTCTATGATGAATCATAACTCCATGTGCTTGGTTAAACAGACCTTTGTCATCTGTTAAATGACAGCCATGGATATTGAAAGCTGAACTGCAGGATCCTAATTCAAAAGGAGCACCAAAAGGCCACATCCAGATCAACACAATGGTGTTTGGTTCTTCTTTCTTAGTGGTAGTCAAGGGTTTTGGTGCAGATGTTGTCATCAGGAGGTTGGTCACGTTGTTGTTCACAGTGCAGCTGTAGTTCTGTCTCTTAAGAACACGGAGACAAGTTTCTTCTTTGTTTATCTGGACTTGATCAACAGGGTAGTTTAAAATGTTTATGTTAAAATACCCCACTGGTAGGAGGTAGTATAAACAGAGTAGAAAACATGCCAACAAAAATATGGCAATTATTATCCTCCGAACAGTTTTGGAATGAGTTTCGGACATTTTTATCCTAATGCAGGGAAGAAGATAGAGAATGCATCAATAATTAGCTTAAAATATATAGTCGTCTAGATATGTATGGGAAAATGTTCCAGTCTGTCTGTAAGTACAATGTTTATTTATAGACAAAATAAGAGCAAGATCTTCATATGCATTGTTTTATTAAATTATGGGCTATTTATACTCTTCCTTGTATGCCGGTGGAATGTTATTTTGCATTTTAATATCTGGTTTGTGTCTTAATTGTAATCAGAAATATATATCAGACGTCTGCACTCTTTTAATATAATTAAAGGGGTCATGATATGAGAAATCAAATTTGCCTTGATATTTTGACATATTAGAGGTCTTTGTACCATTAAAACATCCTGTAAGATTCATATCTTAAGCCTCAGACCCGCCCCAACCACTAACCCTAAATTTGATGAAGTTATATGTGGCATTTGCATATACATTTGTATATAACTGCCAAGCAAGACAGTGACAAAGATATACATCGCCACTGGCATTCAGTCACTCAACATTTGCCTACACTGGGGCTATGTCTACATCAATCTGGATACATTTGAAAACAGCATTTTTGTTCCAAAACACTCCTCGTCCACACTACCATTTTCAAGCATTTTCCAAAAGTTGCTCATCCACACTGAAATGCCTGAAAATGAATTCCTGAAAATCACCTTACTGGGCATGTGTAAAACATAATAAAAGCTTAAAGCTCACTAGATGGTAATAGAGAAAGCAGAGATAATGTAGTCCGTGACGTCACCCATCTGAGGATTCACCATCTTGGCAGCACGTCAGTCCCGGATAACAGAAAATGGGCAAAGAGGCGGGATGTGGATGGAGCTGAGGTGAAGTGACGGCAGCAGAAAAACGGCTAGTGGTGACAGCAGCGGCAATCCACCAGTCACTCAAGTGGCCGCGCCCTTAACCCTTATGCGGTCTTCGGGGTCTTTTTGACCCGCAAACGATGTTTGCTCAAATTAAAAAAAAAATTTCTCTTTGTCCAAATGGCATGAGACTTTGTATAGTGGTTAACACTTTTAAGATCTATAAATAATAAAAAAAATTGGAGTGATAACTTGTTTTGTATGTGTTAGTGTAGTCTGGAGACCCGGGGCAACAAAATGTAATTTTGTAACAATATAATATATTTTTAAAAACCAATGTAATTTTACTCTGTTTATTAATGTTTTTTCTCAACATTTGTTTTGGAGGATTTGTGATATCTTTTAAATTTATATAAATAAATTTAAAAATATTTTTTTTGAAATAGGCTTTTATGCATGAACAGCTTTTTATGTATATTCACTTTATAAAAGGCCCAGATTTCTAACTTTCATTCATGTGGATAACATGGATAATTTGACATGGTTTAGTGTAACATTTTTGCCCATCTTTTGAAAAATGCAGTTTTAAAAGTAAAAAAAAAAAAATTATAATAATTTACCAGTAGATGGCTGCAGAGCTCCACTATTTGCTATGTGCTATTTGAATGATTGAAAGACGTCTTTTCACAAGTTTTTTTCAGTTGGATTCATATCTAAATGTTATGAAATCACAATTATAATAATAAAAATTACTTTGTCAAAGTTTAGCATTTTTTGTGCAGGGCAAAATCTGTTTTTCAATAATAATTTTATAATAAAAATAATAAAATAATAAAATAAATAATTTTTATTTTTGTGTGCGCGTGTGCGTGTGAGCATGTCCATTTTGTATTGGGGATGTTTTTTGCATTTTTGGAAGTGTGCCACTTAATTTCTGTCTATGTGTGTTGTGCGTTGTTTCTGATTTTGAGAATGGATTTTGTCCAATTTCTAAGTGGGGTCTCTGTGGGTTACATTATTGATGATATTATTGAAAAAACTTTTTTTTTTTCAGTACAAAAAATGCTAAACTTTGACAAAAAGTAATTTTTATTGTTATATTTGTGATTTCATAACATTTAGATATGAATCCAACTGAAAAAACTTGTGAAAAGACATCTTTCAATCATTCAAATAGCACATAGCCAATAGTGGAGCTCTGCAGCCATCTACTGGTAAAAATTATTTTTTTTTACTTTTATAACTGCATTTTTCAAAAGATGGGCAAAAATCTCACATTAAACCATGTCAAATTATCCATGTTATCCCCATGAATGAACGTTAGAAATCTGGGCCTTTTATAAAGTGAATTTTACATAAAAAGCTGTTTATGCATAAAAACCTATTTAAAAAAAATATTTTTTAATTTATTTATATAAATTTAAAAGATATCACAAATCCTCCAAAAACTGCACAAATGTTGAGTAAAAACATTAATAAACAGAGTAAAATTACATTGGTTTTTAAAAAATATATTATATTGTTACAAAATTGCATTTTGTTGCCGGGGTCTCCAGAGACCCCGAAGACCACAAGTGTAGTCCCTTAAGCGAAGACCGCACAAGGGTTAATTATGCATTACTTCAAAGCTTAATATGATTTAAACAGATGAAAATATTCACCCCCCTCACAGTTGTCATGAAGGACAAAATGTTTTTTTTTTTCTGCTTTAAAGTTGGGCAGTTTAACATGGGACTCAATGAGATTCTGCTTTCTTTTAGAGCCTGTCCCTAGCGGCCAGTTGATGAATTGCAGTTTAAGTCACTTCCGTATTGGCTCCAAGAGAAACGGGGGGAGGTTGCCGCTTGCTTTTACCCAAAGTGTTTTCTACATGTTATGAAAGTGAAAAACATAACATAATTGGTGACAAGATGGATTAACTTACCACAAAGCTACCACAGTGAATCATGAGTAGTTAGGCGAACTACAACTTTTATTTTATTTTCTCTGCAAAGCTAAAGTGACTAGGTTAGCTAGGATGGCTGCAACTATTGGCCACATGGAAGCTTTTGATGAAAGCATCAAACCGTGGACCACTTACATTGAAAGATTTGACCACTTCATAGAAGCTAACAGCATGGAGGCCGACAAGAAATTGCCTGTGCTACTCAGTGTGATCGGAGGAAAAACATATGGATTGCTCCGAAGTCTTATTGCGGCGGACAAACCGAGAGAAAAAAGTTTCAAGCACATCACAAACACGCTACAGCAGCACTTCTTTCCGAAGCCCCTGGTCACCGCGGAGCATTTTTGCGAATCGGTGGAGGCGGGCGAGACGGTGACAGCCTCACTTCAAAAGAAAGTGTAAAAAGAAGGAAGTGTACATCGCCTTGATGCTGAAGCAGTGTCCAATGATGATGATACAAATGCTGATTTAGCTCTGTATAGACTGTCACAGCCAGGAGAAAAGTCCAGTATCATTGTGAAACCAGAAATTGAAGGTATGCCACTGGAAATGGAACTGGGTACTGATGCAGCAGTGTCACTGATTTCAATAGAGACTTATGATCGAATATTGAAACACCTGATCCTATGCTCAACGAACATTGTACAGAGTACAGGCATTGCGTCCTGAAGGTGTAATTGATGTGCATGTGAAAATGGGCAAGCAGACAGCTGTTCATCCATTGTATGTTGTACAGGGGGACTGTCCACCACATGGGCTACTCCAATAGTCCCTGTTGTAAAGAAAAACAGAGCAGTGCTGGAGACTTTAAGGTGACGGTAAACCCTGTCTTATACTTTGAACACATTAAGGACCTGTTCGCTTCATTAGCGGGAGGACAATGTTTCAGCAAATTGGACTTGTGACATGCTTACCTTCAAATAAGGGCTTCGTGGTTGACGCACATTTGAAGTGGCCTGAAGTACAGTTGATGACATCAACAAAAGCAGAAAAAACTATTGAAATTTTGCGGAACCCTCTTCAGCCATTATGGACAGCCCCAGTTTCTCTTGAAGCCAATACGGAAGAGACTTAAACTCCAATTCATTGATTGAAAGAGAGCAGAATCTCATTGAGTCTCATGTTAAAATGCCCAACTTTACAGCAGAAAAAAAACATGTTTACAGGCTGGTAGAAATTGTGGTTTTGGTCTATACAGCAAATTTTTTGAGGGGGGTGAATTTTTTTTATAACTCATCCATTTAAATTATATTAAGCCTTCAAGTTCTGCATAATTAAGGGCGCGGCCACTTGAGTGACAGGTAGATTGCCGCTGCTGTCTGTGAGCCCTCACGTTACCTCAGCTAATTTCAGCCACTGAACTTGGCATCTCTGCCGTATTTGTGCTTTTTTTTCTGGATTATTTCATACTAAATAATATGGCTTGCTGTGTTAATGGTCGAGACATATGTGTTACGGAAGATAAACAGAACACACGTTGTTGTATCGTCTTGTCATTGGCTAAAAGTCCCCCAGATTTACTACAATGACAATGGCTGGAGAATATGCCGCTCAAGACACTGCAAAATCCGACACATATATCAATATTTCATGTATTTAATGTTTTTGTGGACAAAAAGTGCTGTTGTTTGTTTTTCAGTGGATGCTCATGGACATTTTAACGTTACCCATGTGAGACGGATTGGACTAATCTCGGGATCGCTATTACTGTCATGACTTCAGTCTGATTTGCCAGGTTTTGTTGTCTTGTCTCTGTGTCTGTGTTCCCTGTTGTCTCTAAGCACATCAGTTCTGTTTTGACAGCCCTCCATGTGCTCTGCTGTCAGTGTGGCATAGATAGTGTTAACATAGATAGGTTATAGCAAGTTATTGATGACATTATTTCTATTATACTTCATTTTTCTGAACATATGTACACAGGTTCTATCTCGCGCACAGCTAAATTAGTTAACGAACTAATAATGAACTGCACTTATACAGCATTTATTAATCTTTGTTAATGTTAATTTCAACATTTACTAATACATTATTAAAATCTTGTTAAGATTAGTTAATTCACTGTGAACTAACATGAACAAACAATGAACAACTGTATGTTTATTAACTAACGTTAACAAAGATTAGTAAATACAGTAACAAATTGCTCATAGTTAGTTCATCTTAATATATTAATGTTTAATTAATTAACCTTATTGTAAAGTGTTAGCAATTTCTTAAATGCTTTGCCTGAAATGACAGTTTTATATGGATGTTTTCAAAACACTCAAGTGAGCGGTGATACTGTTTTCCTATAAACTGAGGTTAGCCAATCATAACAGAAGCCGTGTGCGTGTGTGTGTGTGTGTGTGTGTGTGTGTGTGTGTGTGTGTGTGTGTGTGTGTGTGTGTGTGTGTGTGTGTGTAAAAAAACACTGATATCATCAGTAAACCTTAAGGAACTTAAAAATAATAAAAAAAAATATCCATGTCATGACCCCTTTAAAGTTCTAACAGGCATTATGGTCTAAGATAAGTTATATAAACTGCATTAAAATGACAGAAGTTGTATTTTTTAGGAATTTACATGTACACTGTAAAAAAAAAGTTGAGAAAACTTAAAAGTTTAAGGCAACAAACTTCAGCATTTTTGAGTTTTGTCAAACTGTTGTATTCAGTTTATACAACAAAAAGTTGAGAAAACTCAAATCTCATACAAAAACAAGTTGAGAAAACTCAAAAATCTGAAGTTTGTTCCCTTAAACTTTTAAGTTTTCTCAACGTTTGATTTTTTACAGCGTACATACTCTTTAATTATTTTTTGTTTCATTTCGAAATAACCTTAAAATATGCTTATCTTTCATTATGATACATATGCTATTTGTCAAAAGAAACAGATTAAGTTATATAAATTTGCATGGTAATGCTTTGGCAATGTCCTTGTTTCCATATATATATATATATATATATATATATATATATATATATATATATATATATATATATATATATATATATATATATATATATCACTGAAAAAAAACATGTTGACTTACCTGTATTACAAAATTCGTAGCCTAACAGAATGATACGTGATAATTGGTCAGATAGTTCCTGAGAATCATCACACTGGTGAGACTGGTCTGTCTGGAAATAGCTTATCCAAATCCAAGCAAATGTTTTTTTTTTTTTTTTCGTTTTTTCACATTTACTTAATTTTAAAAGAACCAAAACCAGTTCACCTAAAGTGAACCAGAAACGGAACCGACCGAAAGTGACCTCAGTCCTTTGGTGTTCAAAATGTAGTTGACTCAAAAGAGAACCCAGTTCTTTTTTTTTTGGTCCTCTTCAGCATTGAAGTGATCTCAGACCTTTTCTTGTTTACACCACAACTTCATAAGAACTCAGCCCATCGCTTTCTGTTTCAGTAACACTGCTACATCTCTCCAAATGTCCGTCTGTCTTAGCAACCACTCTTAGTAACGTAGTTTGTTCTCAGTTGATTTTGTTTGATTATGTAGAAGAGTATTGGGATAAGGATATTGAGTGACTGAGTGTATTACCTGCAGTCATATTTAGCATTTTCCCTCAGGTCAGTCCTATTTGTATTTGTATTTTTGTATGTCCTATGTTCATAATAAAAAATCTTTTTGAATGTCTGCTGTGATCCTGTCCTTTTAACATTTAATGGGTTTCCCCCTGCCCTGCTGACACAGCTAGTCAAAACATTTGTCATTTGTGTCTTGTACTGTGTTCACAACAAGTTTCTTTATGACTGAATGACTCGCTCATAAAGACAATCTTTGCTGCCATCTAACGGCGTAATAATGTAACTTCTGTTGCTGTTCACGGTCAGGGACTATTTTTTTCCAGCGGAAGGAAGCCTTTTAATGATTTTACTTCATGAAAGTAGCTTTGATACACATTTTTGGCTTTAATATTTGTATTGTGTGGTAACCGTTTTATAAAAGCAATTAAGCCCCTGCTCCGAGTTGTGCCTAACAACACCCCTTAGCTGTTATGAATTCACTGTAAACCACGGCTTCTTAAGGGTTTATTGCTTTATTCTATGCATACAAAAAACTATGGAACTTGTTACTACATAAAATATAAACATAATGGGTTAGTAATTGACATTAACCAAGATTACATGCTGCTAGTGATCATTAGTAGTTTATATTAAGTGTTTCAGCAGTGACGAAAAGACGGAACAGCGGGAACGGCGAGCCTTAAGGTACATTTGTCGAAACGAAAAGCAAATCGGACCGGGACCTTGGTCAAAGAGCTTAGAACCCAAGAGGCGACACTTTGATACTTTTTTGGTAACAGCCACTAGATGGCGCTCTGGTAGCACGGCCGCCATTATGGGCTGAAAATACTAACTGGCCCATAGCAAAACTGTAATATAAACTGTAAAAAGGATTTTATGATCACTAGTGATAGTATTTTATTCTGTGTTGTCGTCATTCAGGTTTGATTTCAGCTTTAGTGTACTTTTTTTTTTTTTTAACAAAGCAGCTGATATTGCCATAGAACCTAGTGGGCTGCCGACTCACTTTCACCCCAAAATGGCGGAAACATATGGCCGCTGCTGGGCGCCGATATTGCAATGGAACTTTCTATTGACTGCCGCTTCTTGTTAGTGTATATTCTTTGCCTCGGTGCTTTCACATATCACGAAGAAAACGAAGGAGGTGGAGGTGGTCTGAGTATGGTACGCTTTTAGGTCCTTTTAGGGGGGGTCTGAGATCTCTTGGTTTCTTCACATATACATGCTGAACCGCTCCGAGAGCATTTGGAGGGTTCAGTGGAACTAGGTGTGAAAACGCTGCACCCTAACCTGCATTCACACGGGGCTTCGGCGTTAACACTTCTCGTTTACTTTGAGTGGGTGATGTCACGCGTTGCCAGACTGAATTGTGGGTTCTGTTGCGCCGCTTCACTCGCGTTGCTCACGGCAGACGTTGAAGATTTCTCATGCTAAACATGAAGTTTCAAAACATGAGCTGGATGTATGACAGAGTATTTCTGTGCCAAATACACTTCTGGATTCGGATAAGTTTCTGAAAGTTTTTTTTGATTGTGGCCCTGTATTCTGTAATAAAGGGCAGAATTCCTTGTATGGGCACTTCTCCCTAAGCGTCAGTTTCATACATGTCCACTGTAGAGGACATGAGGACTTACTGCATGCTTATCAGGCATTTTAGGGAGACATCATTTCTTCCCTGTTCAATTATTATCTATCAATATTCCTACAAAAATATTATCTTTATTAAAGATATTCTGAAAATATTGCCAAGTTATTACTCTTTTTATAGCTACTACTTTTTTTTCATTGCATGTTGCCCAAAGAACAAAATATGTAAATTAAAGTGAATGAATACATGGGACAAACTGATGACTTGTCCGACCCTGTTATTCTAGTTTTTCGAGTCTCATAACAGTCAACATATCAGTCATTTACATAAAAAAAAATTTACTTGGCAAATACTTTCTTGAGTTCCTGACAGCTATAATATTGCAGGGGTTGAATTTTTTTTTTTTTTTTTTTTTTTTTTCTCCTCCATCTTATCACAAGGAAGGGAGATTTGCACTGTCATTTGTAATCGGTCACCATTTCTTCATTTTACTTTTGTGCCTTATCTGGTTCATTTTGAAAGTTTTAAAAAAATAATTTGATACGGAACAAACAATTGTTCAATCACACATACTGTAGGTTGACAATAAAAACTCTTAACTCAGCCTCCCCTTGTACATTTTACACTTTTATTTATATCCTAGACTAATATTATATGGTTTTGCTAGCTCTTGGGCTATAAAGACCTGCAGTCAGTTTCACAAACTTCCTTAAGTAAGGAAAAACCTTAGTTAGGCATTCGTCTTTTAATTGTTCTGAATAGTTCATGATTTTGTTCTATTCTTTTGCAACAAGTGTGCATCTTTTTTGGAATTTTAGAACACAATCTAATCAAAAGATTCTGATTTCTGTTTTTAACCTTGCCATTCAGTTTTAACCTGAGCATTATCAAAGACTATAGAATAACACAAGACGCGTCACTCATATTGTTTTGAATGGGAGAAAGTGTAACGCGCAATATGGCGGAATAAGTCCCGCCTTCTAAATAAGAGCCAATCGCCGACTGGTAAAGTCATCGCGTCACTTCAGCAGCCGTTAGAATCACCGGTTTCTATAGAAACAGTCAGACGCGCGCCTCCGAAGAGACGCGCATTCAGGTCTGCGCATGCGCATGAGCGCATGATTTATGCGCCGGTTGTTGTTAGATTTCATTTGTGATATCAAATATGAAATTTAATCATAAGGTTGGCGAACAGTTTTGGAGAATTTTATGTTTCCCCATTCAAACAGATTGCATGATGCCCAGGATGCCCGAGAGGCGTTTCAAAGATGGCCGCCGAGTGAAATGACTTGTCTTAAAGGGATTTTGGCATTATCCTTTGAACATTATAATAAAAAAATTATAAGACATTGTTCTAACTCAACCTGTTAACACTGAACAGGAGGAGGAAACTAACAGCACCAGCATCAGAACAAAAAGTGCATTTAGGGGCCGTTCACATATCGCAGCTTTTGCGCGCTCAAGTTCGCCATTTCAAATGTAGCGACACGCTTGTGTTTTCCAGGCACAACTAGAAGAAAAATTCTCAACTTTTCAGAATTCCGCAAGCGCACCACAGGTCATGTGACAAGAACCAACCGATCGGCCTTTCCGTAACAACATCGAAAGCTCAGCTGAACAGCTGATCATAGCTGTACAGGGTGGGTTTTTATTTCTCATCTCCACAAATATATCTAGTAGTAGAGCTAATGCAAGGCCTAGAAATCAATTTATCCTTTGCTGAAACTTCCTCGTCGTTGTGGAGAGCGCAGTTCATGATTGCATAGCAACGACAGACGCCATGGGAGCGCAAGGGCTTTGGAAAGGAAGAGAAGCGGCACGGCCACACTTTCCATGCGTTTTTAGACGCAACGTGAACGGCCCCTCAAGTTTTAATAGCATTGCTGCTACACACATAGGGGAGAGCGGGGCACAAAGTAACACTTTTGTAAATTAACTTGGGATTCAGAATATGTAATTTTCCTCACATTAATTTCACACGTGTCTCCAGACAAATGACATTCTTTGACCATGTTTTTCCTCAGCTTTATTTCAACAGGTGTGGACAGGCTTTAGTTAAGCATGGAATGATGACAATGACAATCCTCTCTCTCAATGTGAGTAAGTTATGCTCCTCTAAAGACATGTACACTGACCTCTGCTGGCAGACAGTAGGTGATTAAATGCAATTATTAGTCTGAGAAAATGTCCTCAACAATATTCAGTGATGAGGATTTACCATCAAGTAATGATTAGTCCACGATTTCATTTGAAACCTATGGTTGCCTGAAATTATTTACTATATTACAAGCTTTTTACAACTTAAAAATAGATTAATAACTATCACTACCATATCTCTCTAAGTTCTTGTAAATACACAATTTTTAAATTTCTTGTTTCTTTAAAAAAAAAAAATTATAATCCTGTACCGTCACATTAATCAGCAAATGTAAGGCAGAACAACACAGGGGGGCAAAAAAGTTCATAATCATCCATCTAATCTACACAATTTATGAGATGTTAGTTCTTCTGCAGAACTGAAATGTAGTCTATTCTCTGGAGAATAAACATGAACTTACAAACAGGAAGATCTAACAATGACACTGAACAAACTCCAAATATGGATATGGATGTCGTCATTAGTGCCAGCCTTGAAAGCGTCTCGACTCTGCATGTTTGGCTAAGCTTGTACAATTAGTTGAACATGACTGGTATGAAATAACTAGCTACCACATTTCTGCAGCAATACTATGTAGTATAAGACCACCGTTCCAGAACCCTTAGTCATGGCCCTGTCATCCAAACAGCAGATGCACTGTTAAAAAACAGAGGAAAATGAAGCAATACATAGAGCGATTTTGCAGCTTTACATGCAAATACACCCAACGTTTATATTGGAGGTCTGTCCAAATAAGCAGCATGCATTGAACTTAATCAAGTATCGTAACGGTTAAAATGCTTGCGATTTTCGCTCAAAGGCAGTCTTTGATGCAAAACCAGTCTGTAGGCAGCTTGGGACAAGTTCAGCTTTCAACCAGGTCATGAACATAAAGTGGCATAGCTGTGCCGTCCTGTAACTGGACAATTACAGGGAAGCCAGGATTCACAATGCAGGTGAAAAATGTGAGGTGTATTGCTGGACGACAACTTTAAACCTGAAATAAAAACTTGTGGTTCATCTTCAGAACAAACTATGAAAACTACTGGTTCCCAAAGGAGGATGTGTTTTACAACTGAAGGAGCCATGCTGATTTATTAATGGCAGAGCATCTGTTGGCACTTTTGGACCTGTTAGAACTCTCGTTCACAAACTTACCGCAAGGTAATGAAGTCCAACAAACCCCCTGAGAGAACTTAAAGGTAATGGCTGTTCCCTGAAAAGGGGCAAGACCAGGACAAAAGACAAAAACGAACAAGCATCTAAAGCAGTTTTTACAGTTCAGTTCACACTCAGACGCGCTCGACTGGCGTTATTCACAGTGCATAACATTGGGTGGCAGCTAAGAGAAAAAAGACGAACGACAAAACAATTAACATGACATGGTAGTTAAGACATTTTTCCAGGGACGTGCTTTCCGCTTCCCATCTCAAGTGCTACGCATTAGATACATACAGGCTCGGACGCCATTACACCTCTGCTAGCTATCAGTGCACATCAAACCAAATGTGCAGTGCTACCTAGGTACTTGAAATGTCAAGGGAAAAAATAAAGTTGGCCATTATTGATGGTGGAATGCAAAACTTTCCCACATCTCACTCTTTTCTGAGTGAAGACGATCCTCCGCGCAGGACAAAAGTGAAGCTTGCTTGAATGTAGAGGAATGTTATCCAATGGGGGAATGGATGTTAATAAGGTGCAAGCTTTGTGTCTTTAGATGTGCATGTGAGATTGTCTGTTTATGAGCGTATGGGTCTGTATGAAGAACCCTCGTCGCCGATGCAGCCCGAGCGACTGGTCACAGTGTTTACCTCCCAACAGGTGGCAAAGGAGGGGCTCCTCTCATTACTGCCAAACAAACAGAGACACGTATGAGTCCAAGCTCAGAGCATAAAATCACTGTATTCTTCCCTGTAGACCAGTTCATAGCCATCAGGCAAATGCATTCAGTAAACTCATGCTATAGACCAGGGCTCGACATTAAGCCTTATTATACTTGTCCTTTGGACAAGTAAATCTGTCATTCACTTGTCTGATATGAGGCTGAGTAATTTAAGAGTTAGTTCACCCAAAAATGAAAATTCTGTCATTAATTACTCACCCTCATGTCGTTCCACACCCGTAAGACCTTCGTTCATCTTCGGAACACAAATTAAGATATTTTTGATGAAATGCGATGGCTCATTGAGGTCTCTATTGCCAGCAAGACAATTAACAATTTCAAATTCCCAGAAAGCTACTAAAGACATATTTAAAAAGATCATGTGACTACAGTGGTTCAACCACACAGTGGTTCAATAAGAATACTTTTTGCATGCCAAAAAACCCCCAAAATAACGACTTCAACAATATCTAGTGATGGCCGATTTGCTTCATGAAGCTTCGAGGCTTTACAAATCTTTTGTTTCGAATTAGTGTTTTGGAGCGCCAAAGTCACGTGATTTCAGTAAACAAGGCTTTGTTACATCATAAGTGTTTCGAAATTTCAATAGTTCACTAAACTTTGTCAGTTTGATACGCGATCCGAATCAATAATTCGAAACAAAAGATTCATAAAGCTTTGAAGCAGTGTTTTGAAATCGCCCATCACTAGATATTATTGAAAAGTCGTTATTTTGTTGTTTTGCCGCACAAAAAGTATTCTCATCGCTTCATAATATTAAGGTTGAACCACTGTAGTCACATGATCTGTTTTAAATACATCTTTAGTAGCTTTCTGGGCATCTGAAAGTGTTAATTAACTTGCTGGCAATGGAGGCCTCACTGAGCCATCAGATTTTAATCAAAAATATCTTAATTTGTGTTCTGAAGATGAACGAAGGCCTTACGGGTGTGGAACGACATGAGGGCGAGTAATTAATAACAGAATTTTCATTTTTGGGTGAACTTACTCTTTAAGTACTGTATAACATTAGTAGGAGACCACAAATGCTTCGCTCAAAATGCTAAATCATTCAGTAACGAGTGTTGCTATGAGAATGTGCAATAGTTTTGCTTTGATCTTTGTTTGGAACTATTTTTCACTGGTGAAATAGAACAAAATTAGTCAATATTGTCTCTAAAATGTAAGCAACTTAATATTAACTACTTGTTTATTGAACTATAAAATCAATGTAACATTTTCAATCGTGATAATATTTGGCAAGACAGCACTCTTAACAGTATCATATGTTATAAATAAAAAAACTCAACATTTTGAATTTTTCAGTATGTTTTTTATGTGTGCTGTTACACTTAATTGTTTTGATTTCTCCACAAAAGACAGGCAACGTGAGCCTCAACAGCCTTAACAGAAATACACTATCCATTATCAATCGCTATTTACACTGAATGTAACAAAATCAGAGTAATTCTCACGTTTCAATGCATACCTAGTTATTTTTTGCCACTGAAGATTTAATGAGGCTACTTGTCCGGTTGGGCAAGTAAAATATTCTTTCACTTGCCCCTTAAAAAAAAAAAAAATCCACTTTTCCTAGACAAGCATCAATGTCAAGCCCTGTATAAACCTACTGAAGATGAAAAGCATGCAGCAGGTCTGGTTTATCTACACCAAATTGTCTTTACACAAGCTCATGAAAACTCAAAAGATCACAGGCTTTATTCTCACTGTGGCAATAATTACATTTATTTGTTGAAGCTTGTGTGGATCAGAAACAAACTGCTAGATCTAACCTTTCATTTCCTGAGACTTACCTCTGTTAGCTTTGCTCGGGTATATCTTAGTGAAGTGTCTATACTCTTCTGGAGGAGGGAAGTCATCCAGAGGATGAAAAGAATACTTGGACTCAAAATCATCTGTTGGAAGAAACAAAAGAAAACCAAAGGATATTCAGAGAAGAGCAACTGAGAGGGATCAGACTCTTGGCAAGTATCACTTTACTTTTGATATTTGAAATAATGTGCAATAGCATTCTAAAGTTTGGGGTCAGTAAGATTTTTTTTTTCAAGAAATTCAAGGTTTTGTTCAGCAAGGACACATTATATTGATAAAAAGTTACAGTAAAGACATTTATTATGTAACAAGAGATTTGTATTTCAAATAAATTATGTTCTTTTGATGCATCGCGGTTTCTACAAAAATATTAAAAAGAATAGCTGTTTTCAACATTGATAATAAAAAATGTTTCTTGAGCACAAATATCGTCATATTAGAATGATTTCTGAAGGATCATGTGACACCGAAGACTGGAGTATTGATGCTGAAAATTCAGCTTTACCCTGACAGCAGTAAATTTAATTTGAAAACATTTAAATAGAAAACAGTTATTTTATAAATTGTAATAATATTTTCGCTTGAATATATGCAGCCTTTGTGAGCATAAGATGATACTTTCAAAAACATTTTAAAAATCTTACCAACCCCAAAATTTTGAAAGGGAGTGTAGCTTGTGACATATTTTTTAAATAGTGTAAATTGTATTTAACTGCAGCAGAAATGTGACACAGCTTTTCCGATAAAACCTTGTTCAAAAATGGCTCAGTTATGTTGATCTCGATTGTACATCTGCCTTCAAATATTTTCTCATTGTTATGTAACTTTGTTTGGACAAAACCAACTGCATTAAAGGGGACCTATTATGCCCTATTTAACAAGATGTAAAATAAGTCTCTGATGTTCCCAGAGTGTGTATGTTAAGTTTTAGCTCACAGATAATTTTTTATAGCATGTTAAAATTGCCACTTTTAGTGCTTGAGCAAAAATGTGCCGTTTCAGTGTGGTCCCTTTAAATGCAAATGAGCTGCTGCGCTCAGCCTAAGAGGGCGGAGCTTCATGAGCTGATTCTCCGGTGACAGGATTCAGTCAGGACACACAATAATGTCAGAAACTGCCAATATATGCTGCATGGAGATAGAATAGGTATAGTTTAGTTCAATTACGGTTATAACTCATATTGCCTTCTAATTAGACGTCTAATTATTGACGCAAGTATCGTTAGCATCGTCATACACTGAATATGAGATTATTGAGTAACAGCTGTCCAGCAACTGTGGATACCTGTGAACTTGCTAAATGAGTTACTTTTTTTAATATGAAAAATAAATCTGAATTTTTTAGCTTCCTAACAGGTTTAACACAAAGTGTGGATGTATTTTGTAGTATCTGTTGCACAATACCAGGGCTCAAAAATAAAGATGGGCCATAGTGTTTTAGAGCACAGGATGGAACCATCACTTGCCCTATGAGACCTGTGCACCGCTAGATTAAATTTGAAGAGAACATCCACTCTAGATGAATGAAGGATGTTGAAATGATCATGAGAGGGTGGATGAGACTGCAGGTGTGGGTTGAGAGTGAGCTTGAAAGACTCACCTACAAAGGAACGGGAAATGGAAGTGTGTCCATTGCGGATAGGCGGGGGAGGGGCGGGGGTCCGGCTGGTGTGCGGGAGGGGGGAGGAGGGGGCTTGCCTCGGCTCGGGACATCTGAGGTGGTACCGTGAGTCCTGTACGGTGGTGGCGGCGGCGGCGGAGCATCCCGGCCATTCCGTGACACCTGCCCAGGAATTGGAGGGGCTAATAAAGGAAGTCATGTTGAAAATGTCAAGACAAACAATCAATACGCAAATCATTCAAAATTATAGTTCTCATGTACATTACTCTTCTGGGTGTGGGTTAAGGATGTCAAATCTGGCGTCAACTTTTGTGAAGTTGTGTGAATAATACCGGCTTAAATTTCAGCCTATTTCTCACTCAAATCTTGATCTGATGATGTCATATATCATATGACTTGAAAGTCTTGAAATAAAGAGAATGTGTCATATGGACTACATCATCTTTTATAATGGCCTATGAGGAAGATGTGGTCATAATGAGCTATAGATGTATGGAAAAGAGCAGCTTCAAACTTCCAGAAATTCTTGAAAGTAGATAGTAATAATAGTAAATAATGAAAAAGTGATAATTCTGTGTGAACATCACACACATCTTTAGAAATATAGCTAGAAAGAAATAACTTTAGAAATATATAGAAATGTACACTACTGTTCAAAAGTTTTATTCAGCAAGGATGCATTAAATTGATCATAAGTGACAAAGACATTTATAATAATAGTTACAAAGTATTTCTATTTCAAATAAATGCTGTTCTTTCTATTCATCACAGAATCATGAAAAAATAGATCCCATGGTTTCCACAAAATTAAGCCGTTTTCAGCATCTTTCACCAAAGCACCAAATCAGCAAATTAGAATGATTTCTGAAGGACACTGAAGACTGGAGTAATGATGCTGAAAATTCAGTTTTGCCATCACAGAAATAAATTCTTTTAAAATACACTTCATTATAAAACAGCTATAATATATTGTAATAATATTTCATAATATTACTGCTCTTACTGTGCTTTAAACCAAATAAATGCAGCATTGGTGAGCATGAAAGACTTTAAAAGCAATACAAAATCTTACAGAACCCAAACTTTTAAAAGGTTTCAGCACAAAATCAATTAATTTGGCAAATTAGAGGACTTTCGCTCAGCAACTATTTTCCCTAGAACCACCTTATTTCAGATTCTAGACCTCACCTGCTCCTCGTCCCGGGGGCTCTCGCGCTGGAGGAGGGGGTCTGGCAGCCTGAGGGGTGGGTGACGGTGGCGGAGGAGGCGCATGCCCGCGTGTCGGTGTGTGCCCACCCGCTGAAGGCTTCTTGCTGAGCGAGTTGTGTCTCTGGGGCAGTTCAGGGGCAGCCTCATTCACAGGACTGGAGGGCCCATTGGAAACTCCAGATTGCTGACGGTAAGGGGGGGGCGGCGGGGCCAGGGAGAAGAGGAGGATGAAGACGAGCGGCTGCTCACAGGTGACGGAGGAGGTTTCACTGGGGGAGGAGGTGCGTTTTCACGCACCGGTGCTGGAGAGGGTCCTCGCTGGCCTGGAGTTGGAGGAAGTGGCTTTTCTCGATTGTACGAGGCCGCTGTGGCCTTCTGCTGTGGGGCAGGGGGAGCGTTTCCACGCCGAGACATTGGGGGTGGCGGAGGTGGGGCAGAAGAGCTGTGCTTCATGCCTGTAGAGGGGCTGCTGCCTCCACCAGGGGAACGAGAGAGATCAGGTAGGGACGGTCTCTGGGAACGGCCAGACTCTGTAGGAGAGGCCTGTTGAGAGGGACTGTCGGGGTCATCGTGACTGCCAGGTGGGCGTGGGGCAGCAGAACGAGTGCTAGAAGGGTGCAATGCAGACCTGCCTGCAGAACCATCTGCAACACAGCACAACTCATTCAAGTAGGGCATTATAAAAACATCTTAAAATCTGTAGCTTGAACGATATGAATTGTTACACAAGGGTCAGCGTACAGTGTGCGTGACGTGAATTTCGTCATCAGAAGAGTACGCGCATACTGTACTCACACTGCCAGATTTTTGTAGCAGCATGTACTTTGTATGCGCAAAAACAAAACAAAAAAAAAACTTTATTCAACAATTTCGTCAACCCAGAAGTGCTGCACTGCGTCTACAACGTAAACAGCGTAGGAGAATGACAGGAAGGAGACGAAATTGTTGAATAAAGTTGTTATTTTTGTTTTTGCTCACAAAAAGTATTTTCACTTTTATTTATGTCAAGTATTTACGTCACTTCATTACATTAAGGTTGAACCACTGGAGTCACACGGACTATTTTAATGATTTGTTTGCTACATTTCCGGGCCTTGAAAGGTGCAAAGACATTGCTGCCTATGTGTGGTTCAGATACCTCTTGGATTTCATCAAAAATATCTTCATTTGTGTTCTGATGATGAAAGACGGTCTTGGAATGACATGACGGTGAGTACTAAATGACAGAAATTTCATTTTTGGGTGAACTAACCCTTTAAGTGTGGCTGGAACAATGCATTGACACTCAATTATGCACTGATTATGCACTGATTATCTCTAATCCCTTAGGTTTCACACAAAACAAAACTCAAGAGCAGATGCTAATGGCTAGTATGGCAGCGCCACATAATATGGTTGTGTTCATATAGCATTTTCTTTTTTAAGAGCGTGACCAACCCCATTCCCCAACTTGATATTGTTGCTGAATGAGGTTGTGAGTCCTGAAAATGTGCAGGCTCGTATTAAAGGTGCACTATGTAGTTTTTCGTCTGCTAGAGGTCGCACACAACAAAGGGTGTGAAAACCATTTCAATTTCTGGGTGAATTATTCTATTAAACAGACCAAAAACAAATATTTTTAAAAATCAACACACCTCCTACAGGTCGCAATTTTGGGACGCCACCCTGAAACAGCCCTCCCACTGGCTGGACCGGCGCAGAAGACCCTCCACCACTGGACACGCCTCCGCTGCTCCCTTTCGGCTCTGAAAAAAAAGAAACAAAAAAAAAAAAACCACAAAAGAATTCAATGTACCACCACACTGAAAGCTTACACTACTGTTCATAAGTCTGAAGTCAGAAAGATGTTTTTGAAAGGATATTAATAGTTTTATTCAGCAAGGATGCATTCAATTGACCAAAAGTGACAGTAAATACATTTATAAAGATAAAAAGATTTCTCTTTCTCTGTTCTTTTTAACTTAGAATGATTTCTGAAGGATCATGTGACACTGAAAACTGGAGTAATGATGGTGAAAATTC
Organism: Megalobrama amblycephala; assembly: GCF_018812025.1. Taxonomy (NCBI): domain Eukaryota; kingdom Metazoa; phylum Chordata; class Actinopteri; order Cypriniformes; family Xenocyprididae; genus Megalobrama; species Megalobrama amblycephala. Next base: position 34,546,165 of record NC_063052.1, on the reverse strand, counting down.
AGCTTTGCATCATAGGAAAAAAATTACATTTTAACATATATTAAAATAGAAAACAGTTGTTTGAGATTACAATATTATTAATGTTTTTACTGTGTTTTCACAGTATATCACAGACTTTTCAATTTTGTGGTGAACTATAAATTTAGGTAAATGCATTGACTGTTGAAGTTTACTGTGTGCATTAACAAAAATTTGAAAGATGAAAGCCTATGAACATATTGACCTCTCAAACTCAAGCTATTCTCAGCTGTTTTTCCACTTACTCTCAATCATCGGTGCACTCCTGTCATTGACAACGCCAACTTTCTTCAACTTGGCCCCTTTGCAGATATCAGAGAGCAATGCACCTCGGCCCTTCGCTTCATCTCGGATTAGCTTAGGAGGGGTTGTGTTTGCCTGTGGAAAAAGTGTTTTTCAGTTTTGTTGAGGTATACCAAGGTTTCACAGAGGCTGGTGAAATTTTGCAGTTACCAACCATCTAGAGAGTACTTACCTGGCTAAGAGTGGGGGGAGGAGGGGGTCCACCTGGGGGTGGAGGGGGAGGGATGGGCATCTTGGATCTGTGTCCGGTGTTTGCAGCTGAGTGTGTGCGACACTTAAAACTTCATGAAGACAGTTACCTAATGAAACAGAAAATAAGTAATGTGTATGTAGATACATTATATATATGTATATTCTAAAACCTGATCAAAACATGTTATTTTTTTTAGCATAATTAATATTTTACATTCTATTTAAACTAGTTACGTTGACATTCAGAGATCTTTACATTCATAACTACTGGAAAATGTTATATACATTGTCCAAGTTTATGCGTCAGATAGACAACCCAGATGTTTATCATTACAACAGGGCAGAACATGTTCATATTCTGCTCCATTTAATAATAAACGTCTTATTTAACAAGTATACAAGTTGACAAGCACACACTGGAGCTCAGATAATATTTGACAGCTGGCTTCACCTTACCGTATTCTTATCAGCATTTCTTTTAATACAAGTCTGTCGTTTTAAGGGAAGAAAACAGTATACATTACACGTATTATTAATGTTAAAAATACATTTATATGAGATCTAAGCAATTCTGATGCCCACGACGGCTAGAACAAAGTTAGCAGTTTACTGTGCAATAAATTAGTGCTGCAACTGTGGCAAATCAGATGAAGCTAGATTGTATATGTACACAACGGCCTGCAGTCTACGGCCATTTAACCGTGTACTCTTTTCTGTTCATTTTGTTGACTAGGAAATCATTAAATATCGGTCGTCAAATTACATTTAAATGCATGTCTCGTGTTTTATTTGCATATTTATTTGATTGTGAATTAGCTCGAGTTTAGCCTTAGCTTAGCTTGGCCTCGCGCTTGGCAGGTGCGTCCGTCACGTCAAGACGTTTCCGACGGAGCGTGAAGAAAATGTTCCGTTGCTCGAAATTGATTTAATGTGTTTATGTGATAAAGCAATACAATGTTTGTGCCTACTTTTTTTCCGCAGCGTCCGATGTTTTCGCAAACCGGTTTTCCCTCATACATGATCTCGCGCGTCAATCGCCTTGATTTGCTCCTCCGTTTGGACCGGAAATTACGTCACTGACTATACGTCTTCATGTGAAACTGTTTTTTTTAATTATTTATTTATTTTTTAAAAACGCTATTTTTATTAAATGAACAAACAAAATCTGATGTACTTGTTGTAATTATTATATCATGGTTCTATCTATTAAACTCCGGTTTTTTGTTGTTGTTGTTGTTGTTGTTTTTGCCAAATTGTTTTATCATTCTTCGTAAAAATTGCTTTATTTCATTTCGAACGTTCCATTTCAAATATTGTGTGTGTGTGTTTTTTTTGGTAAGTGTGTCTTATGATGTTGATAGCCTATGTTCTTGCGTTGTAGGCTAAATGTGCAATAACAATAATTTAAAAGTAATGTCTGAATGGGGTCAGTCCCATTGAGGAGCTGTTTCTGCAGATCATTTTGCTTCAAAATGAAAGTGTATTATATTATCATCTTTATTATCATCTTCCCATCATGTCAACTGATCTTTACAAAATGCATATGGTCACTGGCTGTCAAGTTCTGTTGCAGTTCGTCTATTAAAATAATCTCAATAAAACCAATACAAAAAGATTTTAGTTGTTTTATGATACTGATATGATATTTTAGTTGTTTTATGATACTGATTAACAAAATAACTCAAACTCGAGTGCCCTAAATACCAGGAATGCCAAAAGCTGACACATGGTGGCGCTATAAGATTAAATAAATATGGATTATGCGCTATATCAATTAATTCGACTTTATATTCAATATTAATGCTGTCATGTGTGCATTAACCGCAGACCGTTTGGCAGGCAAATAGCAAACCTATCAAATAACATATGATAGAAAATCTATAATTTACTAATATGTTTCAAAACCTTTTTTTTAGCCTATTTATTGTTGTGTATAAAGCGACACTCACAACATTGAAAACTTTCTTCAAATAACAGGGTGAGGTAAAGTGGTGGTAAAGTTGGGCACCAGTTAGGCCTAAGATTGCAGTGTCAACAGTTGATTAAGATTTATTTGGTACTGTAAATAACAGCACCAAATCATTGTAAATATTTTTTTTTTGAACGGACTTTGAGATACTTTATTATAACTTTATTGAAACCGTAAATGCAAATCTGATGAAGAAGGTATCCATAAATGTATCTCACTGTCTCAACCTCAACATTCACGATCGGCCTCTGGTCAAATGTGCTTAACCCTCTGGAATTGTTCATTTGGGTTATTCGCAGTCAAAAGTGACTGAACACAAATGTAACGTTTTAAAATTTCAGTACAATCAATGTAAAATATTTTTGATCAATAATATTTTTTCTTTTGTATTTTGAGAGAACTTCATCATAGTAATTCATATTTATGCAATAACTAATTTTTTCCCCCATTGAAAATAATTTTAAAAAATCTAAAATTTTTAAAATAATTTTTCAATTAAAGCTGTATTTCATGTTAAAATAGAGACTATGGGCCCTATTTTAAAGATCTAAGCGCATGGTCTAAAGCGCACAGCGCAAATGCACTTATGGCGTATCCACATCCACCTTTGCTAGTTTAATGATGGGAAAAATGGTCGGCGCGCCCGGTGCATGGTCTAAAAGCGTTGTACATAGTCTCTTAAAGGTACCCTAGATTCAAAAATTGAATTTACCTCGGCATAGTTAAATAACAAGAGTTCAGTACATGGAAATGACATACAGTGAGTCTCAAACTCCATTGTTTCGTCCTTCTTGTATAAATCTCATTTGTTTAAAAGACCTCAGAAGAACAGGCGAATCTCAACATAACACCGACTGTTATGTAACAGTCGGGGTGTACGCCCCAATATTTGCATATGCTAGCCCATGTTCCCAACATTATGAAAGGCATTAGACAAGGGCAGAACGTCTGGATCTGTGCACAGCTGAATCATCAGACGTTGTGCAGGTAAGCAAGCAAGGACAATAGCAAAAAATGGCAGATGGAGCAATAATAACTGACATGATTCATGATAACATGATATTTTTAGTGATATTTGTAAATTGTCTTTCTAAATGTTTCGTTAGCATGTTGCTAATGTACTGTTAAATGTGGTTAAAGTTACCATCGTTTCTTACTGTATTCATGGAGACAAGAGCCGTCGCTATTTTCATTTTTAAACACTTGCAGTCTGTATAATTCATAAACACAACTTCATTCTTTATAAATCTCTCCAACAGTGTAGCATTAGCCGTTAGCCACAGAGCACAGCCTCAAACTCATTCAGAATCAATGTAAACATCAAAATAAACACTGTACTTACGCGATTAGACATGCTGCATGACAAACACTTTGTAAAGATCCATTTTGAGGGTTATATTAGCTGTTTGAACTTTTTTTGTGTTGTTTAAGGCAAGCGCGAGCTCTTGGGGCGTGGAGCACGAGATTTAAAGGGCGACACACCCTGAATCGGCTCATTTCTAATTACGCCCCAAAATAGGCAGTTAAAAAAATGAATTAAAAAAAATCTATGGGGTATTTTGAGCTGAAACTTCACAGGCACATTCAGGGGACACCTTAGACTTATATTACACCTTTCTAAAAAAAGTTCTAGGGCACCTTTAATGAGTCATGGGTGTGTTTTTTGGGCATAACATGCAATAAACCAATCAAATTGTCATCTCCCATTCCCTTTAAAAGCCAGTTGCGGTCACGTCATAGCGGATTCGCTATTTACATGGCAGAATTTGCAAGCAGATAAACTGAACGCTTCTCTAGTGAAGAAACGGATCTGCTTGTGTGCGAGATTAAAACGTGAGCAGACCATCTACAGGACAAGTTGAATTCCACCAAAGCATTTTTATGATTATGCACACAATAATAGTCTTTTACGCTGTAATCCTTTTATTTTGAATATTTGGCATGTTTATGTGCTGCTGCCCATCCCTGTGTGTGTAATAAGCAAAGTGCACCCACCTATCGGTGCATATTACTAACACGCTCTTTAAATAACAAAACAAATATTGCGCCACTGACTTTAGACCAGGTTTCAGTTGGTCAATGGTGAAGTCTATTTCAGTTGCCTCAAAATAGCAACACGCCAACAATGCACCTGAACACACCTCGTTTTCAGACCAGCACGCCCATAGGCTCACAAATGGGTGCAAATGCATTTGCTATTTAAACAACATGGTGCAGGACATGAAAATAACTGTGTCAGGCTGAAACTAGCACAAAACACTTGCGTCGTGCCTGGCGCCGCATTGCCCCAGGTGTATGATTGGGCCCAATGCCTTTAAAGCAGAACTAAGTAACTTTTTTTACCTTCATAAATAGTTTTCTAAGTCCTTACGATGGTTAATTGACTTGTAATGGTGTGTTTGAGGCGAGCACTAACCCCCTCTGGCATGTCTACGCCAGAAAACAGCACTTGCAAGTTGAGCAAGAGTGACAAAATGCTTTACGGTAATTCAAAAACAATGTATATATTATGACTTTATAAGACAATTTCGAACATTACCCAGCTCCATCGAGATTTCTTGTTCGCTGGTGAACGTTGTAGTCGTTGTAGTCCAGAGCTGCGCTTGGAGTATTTACGACAGTGTAATTCACTGAAGGAACCTATAGGGGGAGCTTTGCAAATCTTACTTTTTTCCGCTTTAAAATCCGATTTTTGAAGGTAGATTAGTGCCATCTGGTCGGAGTAAAAAAAGAAAAACATCTGTAATGCCATGGTGTAACCACTAGATTCCTATATTGCTCTATATAAAGGCTTATAAATTCTCTGGTTGTTTTTAAACATAAATACTTATTTTTATTAAGTTGTGGATTTGGATATATGTTTAGACATTCTCAAAGACTATTTTTTGTCAAGGTTTAGTTTTTTTTGTTTGAAATGTTTTTACATTAATTTTACTAGTCAAACACAGAGAAAGACATTGTTACACATAACATCAAAATTCAACAAAAATGTAACAAAAATGAACAGGAATGCTTTATCAGAGATCTATCAACCTGATTTCAACCTCTTATTTGAGTCTTCTTGCTCAATTCTGCCATACTGTTACAGCCACACCAGTTCATTTGTATGTGTATGATAGTGTGTTGTGTTTGTGTGTATGAGTGAGTGTGTGTTTGAGTGGGTGTGTCTGTTTTGTACTCTTGATGTTTTAGTGTATCCTCTTCCTTGCTGACCATTTTTTTACTGCATTGTGGCTGAATTATTTATTTTATTTCAAGTGTTTGCAAAACTGTTTTGTTGCAGTCACACTAGTTCACGTATCTGTGGGGGGTGGGGAATGTGTCTATTGATATTTCAGTGTCACCCCTTCATTGCTGTGCACTTTTTTCTGCATCCTGGATGATTTGTAGATTGTACACACAAAAAATTCTCTGTATTTTCGTATTTTTGCCTATTTTGCCCCATTTCCTATGGCGCAAACAAAGTTTGATGTTTGTTTTTATGACCATTTAGTTTTTTCAAATCAAGTCCGCAAATGTTTTGGGGGGTCACATAGTGACTGCCATATTCACACCCTGTGTCCGAAATCACCCCCTATACCGTGAAACAGGTCACTATTTGAGTTAACAGCCATTTTTAGTGCAGTCCGAAACCTTAGTGGACGATATCGAGTTCACTCATTCAATCCCACAATGCTCCGCAATAACGAGTATATGACCGGGGCACGTTCAAGCTCAAACCGGTGCGCAACGTTTTGCTACAGTTTCATGTTTCCTGCAAACGGTTTGCAACAGGGTTTGAGATACGTTTTCTCTTCTTTGGTGGTGTGTCAAAAATGTCAGCCCAATCAGCAGCAATATGTACAGTCGTGGCCAAAAGTTTTGAGAATTACATAAATATTAGTTTTCAAAAAGTTTGCTGCTAAACTGCTTTTAGATCTTTGTTTCAGTTGTTTCTGTGATGTACTGAAATATAATTACAAGCACTTCATACGTTTCAAAGGCTTTTATCGACAATTACATGACATTTATGCAAAGAGTCAGTATTTGCAGTGTTGGCCCTTCTTTTTCAGGACCTCTGCAATTCGACTGGGCATGCTTTCAATCAACTTCTGGGCCAAATCCTGACTGATAGCAACCCATTCTTTCATAATAACTTCTTGGAGTTTGTCAGAATTAGTGGGTTTTTGTTTGTCCACCCGCCTCTTGAGGATTGACCACAAGTTCTCAATGGGATTAAGATCTGGGGAGTTTCCAGGCCATGGACCCAAAATTTCAACATTCTGGTCCCCGAGCCACTTTGTTATCACTTTTGCCTTATGGCACGGTGCTCCATCGTGCTGGAAAATGCATTGTTCTTCACCAAACTGTTGTTGGATTGTTGGAAGAAGTTGCTGTTGGAGGGTGTTTTGGTACCGTTCTTTATTCATGGCTGTGTTTTTGGGCAGAACTGTGAGTGAGCCCACTCCCTTGGATGAGAAGCAACCCCACACATGAATGGTGTCAGGATACTTTACTGTTGGCATGACACAGGACGGATGGTAGCGCTCACCTTTTCTTCTCCGGACAAGCCTTTTTCCAGATGCCCCAAACAATCGGAAAGGGGCTTCATCGGAGAATATGACTTTGCCCCAGTCCTCAGCAGTCCATTCACTGTACTTTCTGCAGAAGATCAATCTGTCCCTGATGTTTTTTTTGGAGAGAAGTGGCTTCTTTGCTGCCCTTCTTGACACCAGGCCATCTTCCAAAAGTCTTCGCCTCACTGTGCGTGCAGATGCGCTCACACCTGCCTGCTGCCATTCCTGAGCAAGCTCTGCACTGGTGGCACTCCGATCCCGCAGCTAAATCCTCTTTAGGAGACGATCCTGGCGCTTGCTGGACTTTCTTGGACGCCCTGAAGCCTTCTTTACAAGAATTGAACCTCTTTCCTTGAAGTTCTTGATGAACCTATAAATTGTTGATTTAGGTGCAATCTTAGTAGCCACAATATCCTTGCCTGTGAAGCCATTTTTATGCAACGCAATGATGGCTGCACGCGTTTCTTTGCAGGTCACCATGGTTAACAATGGAAGAACAATGATTTCAAGCATCACCCTCCTTTTAACATGTCAAGTCTGCCATTCTAACCCAATCTGTCACGTAAATAATGACGGATGCAATAGCAAGTTAATCTCTTTTATTAAGAGCTTCACACACAGATGGTCAGTCACAGATAACACAACGAACACAGCAGGAGAGTGGTGACACAGGGACCTCGATGGGCGATGAGAGTCCAGATGAATGGTGACTGGTGAAGTGCGTCCGTGAAACAGTGCTGTGTAATCCGTGGGTGAAATCCAGAGAACAATCCAAACGAGGAAACAGGAAACAGGAAACAACGACGAGAAATCCAGTCCAAGGAACAAACAACACGAGCAAACACGAGACAACAACACCAGGACTCCAAACAACGATCTGACAAACATGAGACGAAAGACAAGGCGTTATATAGGCAGGTGTAATTGCAAACAGCTGCCGCTGATCAGATAATCAGCGGCGACGCCCACACAAACAATCAGGTGACACTACAGAACACACAGACACCAGAATGAGACAGCGGTTTCATGAACCGTGACAGTACCCTCCCTCCTAGGAACGCCTCACGGCGTTCCCAGAGCTCCTTACCTGTCGATTGTAATCATCGATGAGGGAGTGATCCAGGATGTCCCTGGCAGGAACCCAACTTCTCTCCTCCGGACCGTAACCTTCCCAGTCCACCAAGTACTGGAATCCGCGTCCCCTCCGCCTAGAGTCCAGAATGCGATTGACCGAATAAGTAGGTTCCCCATCTACGAGTCGCGGCGGTGGAGGAACCGGAGTAGGCGGATTAAGATGAGAGTGAAAAACGGGTTTAATTTTGGAAACATGAAAGGCGGGATGAATCCTCCTGTACGCTGGAGGTAATTTGAGTCGGACTGCCACCGGACTAATGATTTTGGTGACAGGGAACGGGCCGATGAATTTAGGAGCTAATTTATTGGCAATGGAGCGGAGCGGAATGTTCTTAGTAGAAAGCCACACTTTTTGACCAACGATGTATACGGGAGGCTTCGACCGGTGGCGATCAGTCTTAGCCTTGGTGCGCGCCCTCACCTGCAGCAGAGTCGCACGGGCTCTGCTCCAAGTGCGGTGGCACCTCTGGACAAAGGCGTGAGCGGAGGGGACCACGACTTCAGATTCCAGACTGGGAAACACAGGTGGCTGGTAACCTATACTACATTCAAACGGAGAGAGGCCCGTAGAAGACACTGGTAATGAATTATGTGCGTACTCAATCATAGAGAGTTGTTGGCTCCAGGAGGAAGGATTCTTGGACGCCAAACATCGCAACATTCGCTCCAAATCCTGGTTGGCTCTCTCGGTCTGCCCATTGGTCTGGGGATGGAACCCAGAGGAAAGACTGACAGTCGCCCCCAGCAGTCTACAAAACTCTTGCCAAAATTTGGACACAAATTGGGGACCCCTGTCGGACACTACATCTATCGGGAGGCCATGTAACCGAAAAATGTGGTCTACGACGGTAACCGCTGTCTCCTTAGCAGAGGGTAATTTGGTTAAGGGAACAAAATGAGTCGCCTTCGAGAACCGGTCCACCACGGTCAAAACGACCGTGTACCCCTGGGAGGGTGGGAGGGCGGTAACGAAATCTAGCGCAATGTGGGACCAAGGTCTCGAAGGGACAGACAGCGGTTGGAGTAACCCATCTGGAAGTCGATTGGAAGTCTTGCCAGTGGCGCAAACCGAGCAAGCCAAAACAAAACTGCGAATGTCACGAGCCATAGCTGGCCACCAGAATCGTTGCTTAACCAAAAACCTGGTCCGATTAACCCCTGGATGACAAGCCACGTTGGAACAATGACCCCATTTGATAACGCAGGACCTTAACTTCTCCGGCACAAACAAACGGTTCGGTGGGCATCCGGGCGGAGGCGTTACCCCTTCTAAGGCCGACAGGAGCTTCGATTCGACCTCCCATGTAAGAGTGGAGACCACTAATGTCTCGGGAAGAATACACTCGGGAGTAGACGGGCGTTCGGAAGGATCAAAAATGCGAGATAAAGAATCGGGCTTGATGTTTTTGGAGCCCGGGCGGTACGATAGAGAAAAATCAAAACGTCCGAAAAAAAGTGCCCACCGAGCCTGCCTGGAGTTAAGTCTTTTAGCCGATCGAATATACTCAAGGTTCTTATGATCTGTCCATACGATAAAGGGTACCCCCGAACCCTCCAACCAATGACGCCACTCTTCCAACGCTAATTTGACTGCCAACAACTCTCTATTACCAATGTCATAGTTGCGTTCGGCTGGAGATAAACGATGGGAAAAATACGCGCAAGGATGCATCTTATCGTCCGTGGGAGAACGCTGGGATAGTACTGCACCTACCCCACCTCTGACGCGTCGACCTCCACCACGAACTGACGCAAAGGATCAGGGGCAATGAGAATGGGAGCCGAAACGAAGCGACTCTTCAGTTTGGCAAATGCAGCTTCCGCTGCATCTGACCACCTGAAGGTCGTTCTGGGGGAGGTCAAGGCGGTCAGAGGTGCGGCTAGTTGGCTGAAATTGCGAATAAAACGCCGGTAAAAATTGGCGAATCCCAGAAACCTCTGTAGGGCCTTACGGGAATCTGGACTTGGCCAATCCACCACAGCCTTAACCTTGTCAGGATCCATGCGAACTCCCTCAGACGAGACGATGTACCCTAGAAAAGAAACAGACTGTGCATGAAACTCGCATTTCTCCGCCTTGACAAAAAGCCCATTCTCTAACAGACGCTGAAGCACTCGTCTGACGTGTTGAATATGTTCCTGGAGAGACGAGGAAAATATCAATATGTCATCCAGGTAGACATAAATGAACTGATCGACCATGTCTCTCAACACGTCATTGACGAGTGCCTGGAAGACCGCTGGACTGTTGGACAGCCCGAAGGGCATGACCAAGTATTCAAAGTGTCCTCTAGGGGTGTTAAACGCGGTCTTCCATTCATCCCCCTTCCTGATGCGAACCAAATGATAAGCGTTCCTTAAGTCCAATTTAGTGAAAACGGATGCTCCCTGCAACCTCTCAAAGGCTGAAGACATCAACGGCAAAGGATAAGTATTCTTTACCGTGATGTTGTTCAGCCCTCGGTAATCAATGCAAGGTCGCAGAGACCCATCCTTCTTCCCCACAAAAAAGAACCCCGCCCCCGCTGGAGAAGAGGAAGGGCGGATGAATTTCGCTGCCAGAGAATCAGAAATATATTTCTCCATGGCCTCCCTCTCGGGAGCAGACAGAGAGTATAGTTTGCCTTTAGGTGGAGACTTACCGGGTACTAAATCTATGGCACAGTCATAGGGACGATGTGGAGGGAGAGAAGCAGCCCGGGACTTACTGAACACTTCCCTCAGGTCTTGATACTCTGCGGGCACGTTAGACAAATCCACCGCCTCCTCCTGTAACACAGAAACAGACACAGTGGGACAAGCAGACAACAGACAAGACCTGTGACAAAGAGTGCTCCACTCGGTGATGGTGTGCTGCTGCCAGTCAATCCGAGGGTTGTGTTTGGTGAGCCAGGGGTGTCCGAGAACGACAGGTGCCTGAGGTGAGTCCATGAGGAGAAACTGAATGTCTTCATTGTGATTGCCAGAGGAGATGAGAGTAACGTAGTCCGTAGAGTGAGAGATGCTGGGAAGTCGTTGTCCATTGAGTGCGTCGACAGTGATCAGGCGGGTGAGTGGGATGATGGGTAAACTGTTAAGTTGTGCAAAGTTGGTGTCCATGAAGTTCCCCTCAGCCCCGGTGTCGATGAGTGCCTGGCAGGTGATGTTGTGAGTCGCCCATCTCAGTCTTACCGGGAGGAGGGTGGATGGTGAGGACTTCTCGGCGGAGATCCCACCCGATAGTAGCCTCAGATTTACTACCGGGCTTGATCTTTTACTGGGCAAGACCTGAGGAAGTGACCTGATGCTCCGCAGTAGAGGCATAAGCCTTGGGATCTCCGCCTTTCTCTCTCCTCCCGGGAAAGCCGAGCTCTCCCTACCTGCATGGGTTCGGGATCTATAGAGGAGCTGACCGTGTCCGCTGTATTGGCCAAGCGGCCCTCCGCTCCATGAGGCTTAGCGTTAGCAGATTCTAGACGTTCCAGCCTCTGAAGTCGAGCATCCACTCGCAGCGCGAGATCGATGAGTCCGTTGAGTGTCTGAGGAAGATCCAAGACATAGATTTCTCGATGGACACGGTCGGCCAACCCATGCAGGAACACATCCCACTGCGCCTCCTCGTTCCAGCGGCACTCCGCCGCGAGAGTGCGAAACTCGATGGAATATTCTGCGACCGTGCGATTACCCTGCTTAAGTTCGGTGAGTTGTCGGGCAGCGTCCTTGCCAGCCACCGCACGGTCGAACACTCTCCTCATCTCGGCGGCGAGTGCCTGGAACGAGGTGCAGCATGGATCCTGGTTCTCCCACACCGCCGTTCCCCACAATGCTGCCTTCCCTGTCAGGAGCGTGATCACAAAAGCCACCTTGGATTCCTTCCTCTCGAAGGTGCGTGGCTGCAACGAGAAATGCAAGGAACACTTGTTCAAGAACGCTCTACAAAAGTTCGGCTCACCGGCATAAGTCTGAGGAACAGGAAGGCGTGGTTCTGGCTGATCCCACCGCTCCAGCGGTGTGGGGGGAATCGGCGGTGGGGGTGGCGCAGTGGGAGCTCGAAGCTGTTGAAGTTGCTGGGAGAGCTCAGACACCTGCGTCACCAGCGCTTGAACAGCGCGTCCGGTGGAAGAGATACTCTCCTGCTGTTGGTCCATGCGGGAAATGCTGTGGTTGATGAACTCCGTCAAAGCTGCTGAGCTTGCTGCATCCATAGTTGGTCAGATCGTTCTGTCACATAAATAATGACGGATGCAATAGCAAGTTAATCTCTTTTATTAAGAGCTTCACACACAGATGGTCAGTCACAGATAACACAACGAACACAGCAGGAGAGTGGTGACGCAGGGACCTCGATGGGCGATGAGAGTCCAGATGAATGGTGACTGGTGAAGTGCGTCCGTGAAACAGTGCCGTGTAATCCGTGGGTGAAATCCAGAGAACAATCCAAACGAGGAAACAGGAAACAGGAAGCAACGACGAGAAATCCAGTCCAAGGAACAAACAACACGAGCAAACACGAGACAACAACACCAGGACTCCAAACAACGATCTGACAAACATGAGACGAAAGACAAGGCGTTATATAGGCAGGTGTAATTGCAAACAGCTGCCGCTGATCAGATAATCAGCGGCGACGCCCACACGAACAATCAGGTGACACACTACAGAACACACAGACACCAGAATGAGACAGCGGATTCATGAACCGTGACACAATCAGCCTGACATAATGATCTCCAGCCTTGTGCTCGTCAACATTCTCACCTGAGTTAACAAGATGATTACTGAAATGATCTCAGCAGGTCCTTTAATGACAGCAATGAAATGCAGTGGAAAGGTTTTTTTGGGATTAAGTTAATTTTCATGGCAAAGAAGGACTATGCAATTCATCTGATCACTCTTCATAACATTCTGGAGTATATGCAAATTGCTATTATAAAAACTTAAGCAGCAACTTTTCCAATTTCCAATATTTATGTAATTCTCAAAACTTTTGGCCACGACTGTATATAAACCACGCAGAATTAAAGAGACAGCTCGCACAATAAGTCCAAGTAAGTCATTTACAAATGTGTCCGCTGCAGCTCGATATACACAACAATTGAAGATATTAGAAGACATGTTTGTCGTAAGAGTTTTATAGTAGAAATATAGCTTAATTGCAAGGCAAGTTTATTTATATACCAAATTTCAAACACAATGGTAATTAAGTGCTTTCTTAATTGATGTTCTCTTTTATTCTGGACTGCAAGGGCAGTGACTGTAGCATCGAGCATATTGTGCAGTATTAAACACGTATTAATACCGATTTCATCAGGCTCCAAAAATTCTTCAAAAAGAACACAAAGAATGGCCTTCTCAGCTGCCATAGTTGCAATTCTTGCATCATCAGAACAGGGTGTTCAACCAGAGATTGTATATTATAAGGAGATGAGAGGGTCTGTATCTCTTACCATAAGAGAAAGCGTAACGGCTAACTTAATCACGTGCGGCACCTCTCAGCCTATCGTGTAATGGCCTCTGGTCTTCTTTCATGTGTACCCCCAGTACCACCACAGCCGGAGTGTTAACATTAGCTGTTACGCTTTTTTGGCTAAAGGCTGCAGGCTTACCTTCCAGGGGCTTTGGTTCAACACACCACCGTTTCCTTTAAAAAAAATGTTTTGCAATGTTTTGTCGGGGCTGAATGCAGCCCTAATGTACGCTCAATGGCACTGTGAGAGTCGCCCTCCAGATGAATTCCCACGTCTCACCAGAAGATGGCACCCACAGCTGAGTCATTCATTCATTCATTTTACAAACCACTCATCTGCAGCATACAGTGTAATATAATACAGGTATAAATTCATTTTTAATTGATTATTAATTGATAAACAGTTTTTATCTAAGGATTATACATCATTTCCATGACAGAATTCAAGATAAATCCTTTCATCTTACTACTAAAACTGCCAGTTTTCTAAGTTTCAAATGATTATTAAACAGCAAGCACAAACTATGCAAAAGCGGCAGCTCCTTCCGGTGCACTCAGTGTCCGAATTCACTCGCTCGTTTTCAGTCACTCCTTCAAGTGAACTAATGGCAGGAATAGAATACCCCAGGGATGACGTGTTTTTGTAGGCCAACCCGGAAGTTAGCGGCGCACGGGTTCCCTCGATTGAAAGCCTATGCATTTTTCCCATGGATTTTTGGAAAATCGCAGAAAATAAGCTCTGTGTTTAACAAAGGGTTATGACACTTACACGTTTTGTCTATCAAGATAATCTTTACAAGTTAACACAACATTTATAGGCTATAAACGGACTACAGCACACCATGGTCGCGGATCAACGTCGTCACCACCAAGCTTCCTCAAACTTTATTTAGAAAACAACTTTATTTATAAACATGCTCACTGATTATGATCTGTGCTGTTATGAATACTTATCCACTTTTTCATGAGAAATACTGTCCAAATGTCCTGTTTTTAATGATGACATCTAAAGTCCCCGCCAAAGGAAGTAGTCCCTTTTAGCAACTTGTTAGCAACAGCCGATTTTAAGACACAGTAAAAGTTTAAAAAATCACAAGTGGGTTATAACTGGTGTGTTTTATGTCATAGATCAAAACGTGAAAGTATTTAGAACTTTGTTAACCACAGACCTTATTTCAGGCGATTTAGCAAAAACCCATTCAAAAAACCCATAGACTTTACGGCGTTGGAACCGGAAGTCCTAAAATGCTAACTCGCTTCCGGGTTTTGCCTACAAAAATGCGTCATCCCTGAGGCACTCTATAGTGAATGAGGATATAGAGGGCGATTTTGAGTTTCCATTCTGATGAAGTAAAATTTCCAAACTTTTTTTTTTCGGTCTAAAATGACCAAACAACACCAGAGGGTTAACACGTGATCACTCAAGGAGTCGTCATTCAAATTATTATGACACAAGAGCATTTTTAATATACATATAGTTGCTTCACCTTGATTAAAAGTCAATTAGCTGAGACAGTTAATATAATTCAGTTTATTTATTTGAAAACAAACAAACAAAAAATACTGTCAAACTAAAAATGTTCAGTAAAAATGCATATGCACTGTGACTTCCTGTTGACAATTCCGTGCATTTTTTTTTCTCTTGCAGATGGGGATGTTGAAATGATGATGACAGCATCATCAGGAGTGCAGTTACCATTGAATATGCAGAAGAATGCTGTTAGAAGAAGTTAAAGAAAAGAAAAGAGCATAACAGGGGCAACTGTACCAGAATAGTCTTTATCAATATTACTACTTTTGGCACAGACATGTTCCTTATACCAACAGATGGCAGGCAGATTTGTAGTTATGAAACAAATTCTCCACCACAGTTACAGTAAATGAATGATGCTTGACAATAACTGCAATTTCATCAATCAGCAATCACACTTCACACAGATTGTAATGCCTTTCAAATAAATGTACGTACAAGATCCCTTGCATATGGCAATCATAATAAGTCTTATAACTACATACTTCATGTCATTGAAAACAAGATGTGCACTATGTACAATGATGTAAAACAATATAGTTTCTGTATAAAAAATATTTAAAGTCTAAGGGATGTTATATAAAGAGAGCGAATATTCTGGAGTAAACAAGTCAGGATAATGTCATAATCTAATATAAATCCTAACAAGGTCATCAAGACCAACTGACCAATCAGAATAAAGTGTAGCTGTGTAATAATAATGGGGCGATTTTGAATTAAAAGTCTGGGACGCACAACTATATAGGGCCTTGATATTGCAAGGTGGGATTAACTATGGAAACTATGAACTATAATGTACTTTGCTAATCATTCCTTTGTAAAACGGTACATTGTGTTCAGTCTTAATGAACAGCATAATACCATAATTTCAGAGCATAATCAAGATTGATTGTTGTACAAAAAAAAATTAAAATCTCATTCAGAATAATGAAATCATGCCCCTTTAAAATGTACCCTGTTACAGTAATAGCAGTGAAAGAAAAACAAAACATCACTTAATAGTCCATTGCTCTAAAATATACTACAAAAGTGGGCATATATCGCAACATTATACTTATTGAATTACTTCTAAATGTATGAATCCTACTATTATTTTGGATTTACAATGTTTTTGTAGCAGTGTCTTTAAAAAAAAAGCTAATAAACAGAAAAAAACATGTGAAGCCAAATATATTTGGACACTCTTCTGTGCTTATTGAGCATTTAATTTCAAAACCATTGGCTTTAATATGGATTTTTTTTTTTTTTACTGGTTTATTAGTAATTGGTGTCCAAATACCTTAGGCCATGTAGTAGTGTATGTATACAGGGTAATATTATAGCTGTGAATAATGATGAACCCTCCATCATCCATCAATGCCTCCTAAAATGTCATATGATCTTTACATGAAATCATACGCCTCAAACGTTTTCTTACAACTGAATATCAGTTTGTCTCTAAAACAAAATGCAAAAGTTTGTATGAAGACTTAGCAAGAAAAAGAAGAAAACCTGCCCTTGACTTGTTAGACATATCAATGTCTTCACATGTCAACAAATGTCTTCTTATAATAGTGAGATTATGAAAATACAAACAAGTTTGTGTTTTTAGATGTATGTTTTGTTGCTTTTGTGTTATTTTCTACTCAGTAGCAATGTCTCAGCGCCACAAATACACAGAACGCAAAGGAAAACGAACCCTCGTGTGGCTGAGCCGCTAGCTAGCTATGCTACATTTCTAGGACGGAGTTGTCTGGACGTCTTTGGACAAACAATATAAAGTACAAAATGTACATGTTATGATCACATGCTCGCGTCACCACACTTTTAGGCTGTCACTCTGTTAGTAGCACAAGATAACGAGATGAGTTAGGCAGTGCTTAGAGTTCACGTCACAAACAGACCGGTGGTGAACTAAAGCAAGTCGTGTGTTTTGTTCTTCTTTCGTTCGAGCACTGCACAGTTCAGGCCCTGCTCCACGTCTTTTGCAGGGAACAAACCGTTTTGTAGTCTCCACCTTCATCCACTTCATTTGACCTGAAGACTGAGAGAAAGATTTATTTTATTCAGGATTCACATGATCAGAAAAATAAACAACGGCTCACCATCTTAAGACAGAGATAATGTCGAGTTAATCCACAACTAGAGACATGTGCAAGCTAACCTGCTGGCAGTGTTGTTAAAGAGGATTTGGGTACACCTGTCGAGGGTCATAGGTCATTTCTGGCATGTATTGCTCATGTAGCTCGGCGTCCAGTGGGAGGCCATCCATGGCTATATCAGTGTAACCATATGGAGGGTAAACCGCATCCAGATCTTAGCAAGAAAGAGAGAGAGAAAAAAACTCAAGTTACAGTCATTATGTGCAAACAAAATATTTCAGTATTTTTTAATTTTAATATAAGTATTTTTTAATTTGTTTAAAGTAATAAAAATATATAAATTATACAAAAGTTAGTCATTACATGCGAAATTGTTTTTGTCTTTGTTGTTTTTAATAATTTTATATTTTTAATAATTTATAATATATACGATATATATGATATATATATATATATATATATATATATATATATATATATATATATATATATATATAGAATTTATACTAAATTTTATATATGTCATTATGTGCAAACACAACATATTTCAATAGTTTTAATAGATGTATTAATAGTAAAATGGCAATTATCTCATAATACATTTAATTAGTAGGGTTGTCAATGTAAGATGTTAATTAAATTATATATATATATATATATATATATATATATATATATATATATATATATATATATAATAAATAAATAAATAAAATGACATTTAATCTTGCTATGTAATATTTAAGTATTAAATAATATAATTTATGAATTCTATAACAATTTATATGTATATTTATATATACATATATGTATGATATTTTTGGTAAAAAAATGTAAATAGAAATCATAAAGCATTATTTAAAAAAAATTATATTTTTGTAAAAACAAATTAATAAAAATCATAAAATATTATTTAAAAATATGAATAAAACATTTAAAAATAAAAGATATTTAAAAGTTTTTTTTATTTTTACGATTTTCTTTACATTTTTTAAATAAAAAATATAAATTATATATATAAAACAATATAAAATGATATAATACATGAATTATATAAAGTATTATATAATTCATGTATATCATCATTTTAATACTTAAATATTACATTGCATGATTAAATGTGTTGATTTTATATAATTCAATTAACATGTAACATTGACAGCCCTCCTAATTAAATATATTATTGGAGAACTGAATATTGTCATCATTATTATTATTATTATTATTATTATTATTATTAATAATACATTTATATTATATTATAAAAGCAATAAGCTGCTCAAGGTCATGTATGCTGACTGATGACATGTACAGAAGTAAAGCAGAGAGCAATATGAAACAATATGAAAACATGCAAAATACTTCCAGCAATTTCACATAATGGAAGACTCTTGACATGGATAGAGCGCTGGTTAATGAAATGTAAGCGACCGAGGAGGATTTCAGATGAACAACTTAAATGAATCCAATTGCCACACTTGTTAAATACACACACACACACCAGAAAGACATGAAGAGTCAGGTGCAAAAACATCCTCAGGCTGTCAACTTCATTTGTCTTAGTTGTGATAGTAGTGGAAAATGAAAAGAACATTTTTATTTTTGAAGTGAACAGGTAAAGTTATACTATTGGTCACATGCTTTTGCTGCTGTTATTATTATTTAGTTTAACATGTACTATAATTCATAGACCTTTTTAGTCATTCCATGAAATAGCAGCTTCATTATTCATCATAAAACTACTGATTCAACAGAATCATTCTTAAATTTTTATTCTGAAGTAGTTTATAGTCATGACACCCATTCAATATTTGAAACATAATTTTAAGGATATGTTTACCTTACATGTGTTTATTTCAGACTTCCATTGTGAGTGCATTATTGTCAAACTGTGGGACGTGCTTCAGACTGGCTGAACTGTATTAGTGTGTAAAATATCCACATAACAGGTTGAGCTGCTTTTACTGGGTTGTTGTTTATCTAAAGCTTCTCTTACTCTAGAGTCATCTGTGCGGATGTCATTGACATCTGATACTCGACAAATGAGTGAACAGCACGTCGCATGCGCCGGACCGCCGCTGACTTAATGTTCCCCTACAGAGGAAGACATTCTGTCACTTTGCAGAACGGACTGACAACAACGCAAATTCAATGACTGTCTCTCTTTATCTTTTCGTCTTTGACCCCTCTTTCACACGCATACACACGCCATAACTCATTTGTCATGTGGCATTTTATTTTAATGCTCTTCGCTCTAATGCAGCGAGATGTGCTGGATAAATAGGCAATTTGAGGCAGTGTTGCGTACTAAAGCAGAAGGACAGTGAGTGAATGTGCTGGGCTTTCTGCTTACCATCTGGTATGTATCCAGGGTCGAGTGGCATGGTGGCATGTGCCTGAAAGAATAAGAACGCAGACACATTCATCAAAAGTTTCACTCATAAAGAACGGAAATATAGTAAATACCACTGAAATATTAAAAATCTAAAGTACACACACAAGTCTAAAAATATCCATGTGCGTGTGACGGTCATATAATAGCTGTATAATAAAATAACTGACACCGAAACATTGGGTTAATGAAAACGAATGCACACTCTGCTTCATATCAGGGCTGTATTACCATCCGGGTTTGCATTCGTTTTCAATAATTCAAAGGTCTGTCTTCAGTTATGCCATATCAATATAATTATTTCATTACGATTGCTAAAAATTGACATGGCACACATAATTGAAAGGATCTCATTAATACTAATGTCCACTAATCTGTGCCAGAGTGTGCTGTGTGACATATATTCACCATTTCCCAGGCTGCAGGGTCATGTTTGAAGAGGGAGTGTGTGAGCTCCACCGACACACGCTTCCTGTAGTCTGAACTCTTGTCCTCAGAGATGCGGAAGAGAACGGCCGCAGCATAGGTGGCTGAGGAAGAGACAATGATTATAACCAGATTTTTTGATTACTGAAATGATGTGAGTTGTGATCATTATTTACATATTATTATTACCACCATATTTTCTGGACTACGAGTGCAGCAGAATGCAAATATGATCCAAGTGAGCAATTGCTGAGAGATTGGTGCGAAAATGAAATGATGCTTAATGAAATGAAGACTGAAAGAGCTGATCGTGGACACAAAGCTTGTCGGCCTGAGCTGGAGAAGAAAGTTTAAAGATGGGTTCTCGAACATCACATGCACAGTCACTTTTGTAGTTTAGCCTTATATGAACACCACTATAAGTTATGTTCTGTCATTACAACTCTCGAAGTGTTTGGTATGGTAATGGATATGACACTGTTGATACATTTGGTCTTGGGGGAATAGATCTGCTACGCTGCTGCTGCTGCAGAGCAAGTACGGGACTTGCTACTGCCAATACATACACGACACGCTGCTGTGAGCAAGTAAGACATGCTGCTGCTGTACAATATAGCGTACATGAATTCCCCATATAGCAGATCTATACAGGTGGAGCTGGGGAAGAGGGAGGGTTTCTGAAAGCACACTACACTGCTATAGCAAATGCTGACCAAGTATTTAAAGGTTGAGCAGCAAGTTCATTGGCTACTGATACAGCAGGAACCAATCAGCTGTGCCCTTTAGAGAATGATGTGATTGCAAGCAAACTGAGATAAAGACCAGCCTGTGCCATCTAGAGTTTCATGACAGAACTTTGTATTTTTGCACTGGTATTTTACATTATTTCTGAATGTAATAATAACAACATGCGACCTTTTTTTCTTAAAATAAAAAATAAAATAAAAAATACACAGATAAGGTGTGACACACTAAGATGTGACTTGTTTTCCGGATAATATAGTATTACTACACATTTACTTAACAAATGTGGAAATGAATGAATGAATACTGTTATATAGTTTGGGGTCAAAACTGACAATTGAAAAGGTAAAATGTGACAGTAAAGACTTTTAAATTGTTACAAAAGATTACTATTTAAAATAAATGCTGTTCTTTTGAACTTTCTATTTATCAAATAATCCTGAAAAAAATGTATCATGGTTTGCACAAAAACATGAAGCAGCACAACTATTTTCAACATTGTTAAAGGTGCTACAGATGATGTTTTGTTTTATACATTTTTGCAATATTACTTGAAACTGTCTTTACTAACTGATAAAAGACTATTTATTAGGTGCACTGAAAGGAATAATATTAATATACATCATCTGTGCACGAGGTAGGGCCTTAAAAACATCAGCCAATCGCGTAAACGATTGGCCCTCTGGCTTGTCAATCACTGCCATGACGTTCCTTGTGAGAGACGAGCGCGGCTGCGCGCTCCAGTAACTTTCCACAGGCGCCGCATGCAAAGTTTTTGTCAGGAGACAGGAGTAACAACTGCAGATTATGAGTTACCTGCGGTGAGTCCGACATAATGAATCCACTAACACGACACAGCGAATGCCGGTGGTAAACACTCGTGTTCCAATACTTGTGCACGAGTTTTGGGAGGCGTTCCCTCGAAATGAGCTGTGAAGGAGGGGGGTTGTTCTTACGCATGCGCTCATTTCAAAAACTCACTAACAGTCTTTGGTTTCTCAGTCGTCAAAAACATCCTCTGTAGCACCTTTAATAATAAGAAATGTTTCTTGAGCAGCAGCTCAGCATATTAGAATGATTTCTGAAGGATCATGTGACACTGAAGACTGGAGTAATGATGCTGAAAATTCAGCTTTGCAGCTCAGGAATGAATTACATTTCAAAATATATTCAAATGGAAAACACTTATTTTAAACTGTAATAATATTTCACAATATTGCTGTTTTTACTGTATTTTGTATCAAATAAATTCAGCCTTGGTGAGCAGAAGACTTCTTTTAAAAACAAAAAACTTACCAAACCTTTGAACTGTAGGGTATATGTATTAAAAACAGCATTACATATTTTATGCATATATAATTATTACCTTTTTATATGTAAATAGATGGTTCCTGGCCAGATTAAGTTACAATACTAACCAAATTTATTCCTGAAAGTGAAAACTACAGCTTGTGATACTAAAATCCATTTTACACATTACGTGATACAATACAACTTGTGCTCTCTTGTGTGTTCTGCTCCTTTTCTGTACTGACATTTTGAAGACACTAAAGTCATGCTGCATTTCTGACAGTCTCTGTGTATTGCAGACTGTCAATGTCGAGCAGATACAGGACAGAGTGTTTATGGCAGTTTATGAAAGCTGCTGGTATGGTACTATAAACAGAATATCTCAGTATTGTCGGTATTCTGCATCAGCTTACTTCCACTGGGAGTCTGATGTAAAATCAAGGAAGGTTTGCACAATTTCAAATGTGCTAATGTTGAGATCTGTCTGATGACATATGGCTCATTTCTGTGTTTTATCACCATGGAGTAACACACGGATGTAATTAGTCATGAAGTGTGCTTTTAAACTTTCTCTCGATGGACGTCACTCACCAATCCCCTCGTTGGGAGAGTGCAGGAGCTCCATAAGAGGTGCAGAGGCTCCTTCTGCGTCAATCATTTCAGCAGACTGCTTATCCAAAGCGAGTTCACACAAAACACCAGCGGACACACGCTTTATGTTCTCCACGTACGAGTACAGAAGCTAACAGGAAAGAGGAAGTCACAGAATGAGAGGGGTTTCACTGTTGCCTTATCACACCCACTTTATTCAAAGCTTGTAATTTTCTAAATAAGTTTTTTTAAGTTACTTTGGACAAAAGCACATGATAAATTAATAAACAATTTATTTTGGAGAGTAAGTGTAAGAGTGTGTAGCTTTTCATTTCTTAAACAACCATATAGTAACAGAAGATGAATCATGGCCATATTCCAGGATGACAAAAACAAGATTCATCAGGCTCAAACTGTGAAAGAATGGTTGGGAGAGAGCATGAAGAATCATGAATGCATCCAGACATTAATTTCATTTAAAGTCTTTGGGATGTGCTGGAGTAGACTTTACAGAGTGCTCACCTCTTGCATTGTCAATACAAGATCTTGACCAAAATTGATGCACTTCTTGATGGAAATAACATTGCAACATTTATTTCCATCAATAGGTGCATCGATTTTTGGTCAAGATCTTGTATTGACAATACAATACACTGTTAAATACTACTGTTTATCATATGTTTAAACTCAGTTATATAAATTAAGCTCAATTAGTTGTAATTAAGTGAATATATTCAACTTTAATACTGTGACACAATTGATATTATTCTTTTTTTTGTGTGTGTGCCAGAAAATGGCTGGCTCTGATTAAATTATACATTTTATTATCTGATAGTAATGCTTATGCATTTAAAAAAAAATATTACCTTTAAAGGATTACTCCACTTTTAAATAAACTTTTGCTGATAATTTACTCACCCCCATGTCACCCAAGATGTCCATGTCTTTCTTTCTTCACTCGAAAAGAAATGAAGGTTTTTGATGTAAACATTCTAGGATTTTTCTCCATATCATTCATTTCAATGGGCACCAAATGGTTGAAGGTCCAAATGGCAGTTTCAGTGCAGCTTCAAAGGGCTTTAAACAACACCAGACGATGAATAAGGGTCTTATCTAGCGAAACGATTGGTCATTTAAAAAATAAAAAATAAAAAAGTTTAAGTTTTATAAGCACAAATGCTGGCCTTGCTCTTTTCTCCGATGCGCATTCGTGACGTCACGTAATACGCAATTACGTCGAAAAGGTCGCGGTTGACGTAGGCGGAAGTATCGAGTCAGTGTTTACATTACAAATGTGCGGAAGGAGGATCGTATACACATATTCAAATGTCTTTGTGTCAGTTTATTGACGCGCGCTCTCTTGTCATCACAGCTATGCAGTGTTTTCAGCCACATAATGTTTCTTTTAAGGTTTCAGACATTTAAATACGCATAAGCACCATTAAACAATACATTTGGAGTTTATAAAATACACACTGATGTCAGACGTCAGTGGAAGCATCAATAAACAGTGAATTCAAATATAATTTGCCGACATTTATTCATATCAGACACACATAATGGGTCTAAGTAACTATAAAGTTTACTCTTCCAGTTCACCAGCCACTTGCATATATTTCAGGAGAAACTGATGTATTCACCTGCTGTAAATCAAACTGACAGAACTCTGTGAACTGCAGTGCAAACTAAGATGGCGGCGCCCATCTCGCATTATAGATCAAGATAAAGATCATTTATAAAGGTTTTTAAACGACAAAACACACTCACTCACACATATTTGAGAATCGGAATATCATATAGTTGAAGAAGTTGAAGCGAATATTTTAAATAAAAAAGGAAAAACAAAATAATAGTGATCCATCTCTCATACAGTGTTATTGTGGCACGCACACGTCGCCGTGGAAACAATAAGGGCAAACGTTCTAAAATAAGGGTCGCCTTAAAAAAAAACTCACTCTGGCGGTCAGTTAGAATATTTTAAACTCATGCTTGAAAGGTGTGCGTATCCTGGGTGTTTTAATATTAGAAAGCCTAAAAGAAATTTTTTGACAGGACAGAAATTTGTGACTTTTCAGAGATTTCCTATACACAATCCTGAGCGAATGAAACTGTGGTTGCTACGCCTATGTCAACCGTGACCTTTTCAACGTAATTGCGTATTATGTGACGTCACGAACGCGCATCGGAGAAAAGAGCAAAGCCAGCATTTGTGCTTATAAAACTTAAACCTTTTTTTTTTTTTTTTTTTTAAATGACCGATCGTTTCGCTAGATAAGACCCTTATTCATCGTCTGGTGTCGTTTAAAGCCCTTTGAAGCTGCACTGACGCTGCCATTTTGACCTTCAACCGTTTGGTGCCCATTGAAATTAATGATATGGAGAAAAATCCTAGAATGTTTACATCAAAAACCTTAATTTCTTTTCGACTGAAGAAAGAAAGACATGGACATCTTGGATGACATGGGGGTGAGTAAATTATCAGCAAAAGTTTATTTAAAAGTGAACTAATCCTTTAAGGTATTTCGTTTTTTTTTACGCTGGTAGTTTGTAGTAGTCCTAACTACTTTTTCAAAGAGCAGCCCCAAAACTAGTAGTGCAACATAAACATGGACAAACGCAGACAAACAAACAGCAGCCAGACGCCCTGCAGTCATCGCCCACAACACCCACACATCACAACACACACAGATGAGCCAGATTCACTGCCAGGAATGCCATAAGTTGGTTCAGTACTTGCACAAACAGAGGAATGGTCTGCATGCTGGCGATTTCCCCTCGGTTGATCGGATCTCTGGCCAGTATATGCAAAGCGCCTGTACAGCCTTCCACAATCTCCTCCATTCGCACGCCATCCTGTGAAAAAAAGTGTGACAGTGAGAAGAAAACATTAACTCTGACGCTAAAGGGACCTGGTATACACCAAATACTGGGACTGTGATGCTAATTGGATTGTATTTTGACCTCCCTTTGGAGGCTTCAGCCTATATGTGAGGGTGAATAAAGAGGCCAACTAGGATATATGGAAAATCCATGCACAGGTAGAAAAACCTTCAAACACACCTGATAGGTCTGCTGGGCCCCTGAGCCGTGTCTTTGAGTTTCCTGATGAGCTTTCAAAAGCAGGTTGACCAGTCGAGGGATCGTCCCAGATTCCCTCAGAGGCGCCTGATTGGCTGGACACAGGGCCAAGTTGCGAATCAAGCCCACTGTGGCCTATGGTGTGAAAAATGTACAGCATATAATTAACTACTGTTCATAGCATTTTCTGTAACTTTTATGTTTAATTTATTTTTATAATAATTAATTTATTTTATTGCTTTCTTCTGCTCACAAATGGATTAATGCAATGGTTTCCAAAATAATAAATAAATAAATAAATAAAGATAATTTAAATAGCATTTAAATATCACCTTTTATGTTTTTTCTTTAAATGCCTAAAACCAATAAATAAATAAACTGGATCACATAGCTCACATATTTTGGCTTTGAATCAATTTTGATGAGTTTTAATTGAGATAAATGATTTTAATTGCAGTATTTGGTACCTTGGCAAAGCTGAGCATGGTTTCCAAAATAAATAAAAAATACTCTATAAAAATAAGAAGTTGCTATGTTTCATTTGATTATCATTTAATTATGATCTTTACCTGATGCTTTTTCTTAAAATGATAATAGATAAATAAATAATTAGCTCTGATAACTTGGATTTGGAAGAATTTGATGAGTTTATATTCAAATATGTGATTTTGATTGCGGTCTTTGGCATCTTGGTAAGTTCACTTACAAGACACTGCTGTTTTGGTGGCCTGAAAACTATTAAAATTGTGTTTACTGTAAACAATTATTTTCAAGATTTTTCACAACATTTTTTCTTTTGTCAAATCAACTTAGATAATTAATGTGGTTTAGATAACATAATATATTGAGTTTTGTTGATTAAATCAATCGCCTTCATTGTATTAACTCAAATTTTTAAATTTCAATGAGCTCAAAATTTTAAGGCATCCAGGTAACTTACTTTTTTTAAAGGGTTCAGACAGAATTTTAATTTTTGGGTTAACTAACCCAAATTGTTGGTTTAACTAACTAAGTTAAACCAACAATTCTTTTTTACAGTGTGCTTGAAAATAATACCGTATCATCTTCATATGAACAACAAAAATGCAAATTTGTGAAAATAGTGACATCCAGGGTTGCCAGGTCAGTGCAACAAAAGTAGCCCAATGGCCAGTCAAAAATAGCCCAATGTGATTTTCTCTATGGGGCGGCCAAATTCTCCACTGAATTTCTACGTCTAGGGGGAGCTTTGGGGGTGTTGGAACGCCGAAATCGTACGTACGGGGAGTAGAAATCAGCCCGCGGAAAACATTTTTACCCATGGCAACAACTCAAAAGTGGCCCAATTCCACAGGAAAACTTGGCAACACTGCTTCATCAGGCTCAAATTGTGAAAGAATGGTTGGGAGAGAGCATGAAGACTCATGAATGCAACCTCTGAGTCCATACATTAATTTAATTTAAAGTCTTTGGGATGTGCTGGAGTAGACTTTACAGAGTGCTCACCTCTTGCATTGTCAATACAAGATCTTGACCAAAATTGATGCACCTCTTGATGGAAATAACATTGCAACATTTATTTCCATCAAGAGGTGCATCAATTTTTGGTCAAGATCTTGTATTGACAATACAATACACTGTTAAATACTATTGTTTATCATATGTTTCAACGTAGTTATATAAATTAAGCTCAATTAGTTGTAATTAACTGAATATATTCAAATCGTACGTACAGGGAGTAGAAATCAACCCGCGGAAAACATTTTTACCCATGGAAACTACTCAAAAGTGGCCCGATTCCACAGGAAAATCACAGACTTGGCAACACTGGTGTCATGCACATGTGTATTACATGTTCAGTCTATAGGCGCGTAGTATTTATTTACAAAGTGATATCGCCAACTACTGGCCTGGCATGAATAATACAGTGTTTTTAGTTGTTTTCATGGATCTGTGTGAACGAGGAGCTTTTTGACAACGTTGTTGTCTGTACACGAAAAAAAAAAGCAGTACATTGTTGTTGTGTAAACATAACCTGAGTATGGTTTCCAAAATAAATGAAAATAATCACATATCACATAATTTGGTTTTGGAAGAATTTGATGAGTTTATATTTAGGTACATGATTTTGATTGCAGTCTTTGGTATCTTGGTAAAGCTGCACAGTTTGAGACATTGCAAGGGCAAAAAAGCAAGCAAACATCTCTCCAAATGTTTTCTTCTATGAATCTTACTGCTGTTTATGAAAAACAATATTAAAAAATGATCTCCTTTGTGATTCTCCTTTTCTTTCTCATGGGGTTTAGTTAAATTCCCTTAAACACAATGAACCGTGACCCACTTTTGTACCCCCATACTTTTACAAAAAAATCTGAAACCAAACACAATTGTTGTGAATTCATCACTGTGCAGCTCCACTATAAGTCCATTCCTCAAAGCTTTCATCATCTCGAACAAGTGACTCTTGTAAATCCCAAAGTGCTGACTGTCGACAAACTCAGGCACTGACATCAATATGATGGCAACTGAGCGATGTTACTTGCAACAATGATGGTTTTTTTAATTAAAAATTTGAGCTAAATACGAAGTTTAGGTTGAGATGCTTGATGTAAGTGCATGCAAAACTGTTTATGGATGCATCAATGCACATGCAAGACTTTGTAGGTGAAATCACCTGTATATCATTCCACGATGTAGTTCAGTGGAAATGTCATGCATTTATGTGAGGTGTCATTTTGCTTCTGCCTAACCATCTGTGCACAAACAGCATTGCGTAAACGCTTAATTTCCTACGGCCTCCTTCACAACGCATCATTAGTCAACAACGTTCCTCCGCTGATTAGAGAACGGCGGCTGATAGAGCAGATCTCTGCAGGGTGGGACGGCAAGCCATGTCAAACGCCAGAAACATCTCCAAATGGAAGAGAAATAAACATGATGCAATGCATTCCAGACATCGGGGTTTCATGTGTGTTGCATTAGCGATCTATCTTCTCCACCCTGCCTGGGTGCAACCAAAGCCCTCAGCTAAATTGGGATGGCCCATCCACAGTACAAAAGGTTTGCATACATTTTGTTTGTCAAACTGTTTTCTGGTTTCAACATAAGAGCCATTTTAAAATGAATAGTTCTGACTCTAAATGAGCCACATTCAAAGCAGTTTTAAAATCATAAATGCATAAAATTGGTCTATACTACTATAACAGTTAGGCTATAGCTGTATTATTCTTCATAAATATAATTTTTTACACAACAGTTCTTTCTGATTCTCGAATCTGATTTCACCGTTTGTATCACTCCGTTCACGGCAAATGTCATGGTGGTCGAGCAAATCCACCATATATTTTTTACAAATACTACTGTTGTTATGTCACGAAATTTAGTTTAAAGAGTTTTTTTTAGGTGACAATGTAGTTATTTAGACCTCATATATGTGACTCATATATAAACATAGCGCCTATTTTACAATTTGTTTTGACGCTTTCGCAGATGTGAGCTCCAGGCCGTCAGCAGCCATTCAGGCCCTCATGTACCCGCAGAGAACAGCTTCATCTCGGCCAGTCCTTTGGGTATTCCCTGCTGGCTCTTATGTAGATAGTGGTTAAAAATATAATTCATTTGGGGTATATCAAAATGTCCTGTGGCCTCGTGCCTACGGCCGAATCACAGCCGTGCTGATATACAGCCATATCGCACAGCTACTCGTGTGATATTGCTCATTTATTGAATATTGGCATCTTTATTCATGTCTTTATCGTATTGTTGTTGCCAAAATTTTTTAAAAGCAATAAGCCACAAGATTACTGTTGATTACAGTGATTATAACACAGTGAATTCTTATTGCTTTATTACGCTCAAAAGTGGAGAAAAAAAGGGGAAAAATTCGCTTCCAAAACAAAATATTATAAATAAAAATATAAACAAATACATTTGATTGCAGTCTTTGGTATCTTGGCAAATCTGAACTCAGTTTGAGGTATAAAAAGTAAGTGTATTCTACAAAAAAAAAAAAAGCTGCCTGTGGAAAAAAAGGTAAAATATTAAAAAGATCTCCTTTGTGAATTTTCTTTCTTAGTAAAATCACTGTAACAGTCTCTCGTGGTTCACTGCATCACTTAAAGGTGCACTCAGTAATTTTTTTCTCATTTAAAAATGTTTTACAGGTAAAAAATAAAAAAAACTTTTGAAAATGAGATGAAGTAACATAAGTAGTCTAATAAAAGTGGTTTGAGATTTACACAGACCAGTCGAGATCGCATTAGCAGCCCAATACTTCTCACTTCATCTTGTTAATCTCCTGTTATTGGACACTTTCGTTTGCAGAATATATTAATGGCTGACTGCATTTTAACAGTGGAAATAGAAATGAAAACATGAAAACATGGCAGTGTGATATTGGTCAGCTCAACACAGACAGAAACAAATCCCTGAGTGCACCACAACAGAGAGCAACACATAAAACATCTGAGTAGGATTAATCAGTGTAAACACTTATTTTACAGACTTCTTATTCATCCAAGTTGATTTTGTTAGGAGACTCTGCATGCAGACTGTGAGAGATTATAAAAGCCTGGCATTCTCGTTCTTCTGGATCGATACACACGTGCAGAACAGATCACAGCACACACACACACACACACAGGTTTCTGCTCCAACGGTCTGATACGATTAAGCGGGAGATCATGCGTGCCGGGAGCCCGAGCTCATCAGAGTCCTGCCCACCACAAATCAGAGAGCCGAGGACAGCCAATTACATCCGCCACGACCTACCTGATTTGCTGAAGCTTCAAGGGCTTTGAGGCATTGACTATATATACACATATATATATAAATAATCGGTCACTACATTTGATGTGCAACAGAAACGTGATGTTTATTTTAGAAGTGCAAAGGAAAACTGTCAGGTCAAAGGTCACTATTCCGCCGGAACTAGACTCACGTACAGCCATTGCCAGAAGCCAGTGATTATAGTTTATAAAGGTTTTCTAAAGGTTTTCTTCACTTCAGAATGCTTTTATTAACCCCCTGGAGCCGTATGGATTACTTTTATGATGGATGGATGTGCTTTTTGGGCTTCAAAATCTCGGGTACCGTTCATTCCCATTATAAAGCTTGAAAGAGTTAGAATATTTTTTTAATTTAAGTCATATACACCTAGGATGGCTGGAGGGTGAGTAATAATTTTCATTTTTGGATGAACTATCCCTTTAATATTGTAATAACAAAAAAATCTTACCAACCCCAAACTTTCGAACGGGTTGGTAAGACTGTATATATTGTCCTTCCCCAAATGCACACCATTGGTTGAGCTGTAATATTTGCATCAAGTTCAGTTCTACTAAACTTGGTCGGATTGCCAATGAATAAGCAAAAATCGATGAATCCTGGTTAAAAACGCTGTCTAGCACTTTTTTTATTTTGTCGTCATTTACTCACCTTCATGTCATTCTATATAATTTTATTTCTTTCATTAAAAAACTAAAGCATTTTACCCTGCAGCATCCTGATGCAAGGCTTTGCAGCTTTCAGACAATGTATGGCAGCGATTCCTTGAATATGATGCTCGAGGCCTCTTTTATTGTTCCAGCTAGTGTTCTCAAAATTGTGCTGAAGCCCCAGAGGAGCGTAGGATGGCCACTCAATGACTAAGATGCGGCACCAAATCAGCTTAACACGAGAGGCAAGTCTCAGCATTCTTCCACATCAAAGCTGAGCAAGCCCTGCCCCGAGATGATTCAAATCTGACCTTTAAATTTAAACGGTTAAACGGTGAAGAGGACTTTCAAATTGGCAGCAATTCAGACACACACACAAGAAAACACATACAGACCTTTACCACAGGCCAATAGTGCGGCTGGCCCAAGAGCTTGGTGATGGCAGGGATGCCGTAATGCAGACGCACTGCATTCTGGGCCAGCTCTGCGTCGGGGTGGCGGCTTGTGAGGTGACGCAGGGCACAGACGGCCGGCTCGGCCACGTCTTCCTTCTCTCCAGCTCGAAGCACGGCGTGAATCAGGGCCTCCACCCCGCCGCTCTGAGTGACCAGGGCCTTGTTGCGTGCATTGTTGCAGGTGAGGTTTGACAGGATGCCAGTAGCGCAGGTCAGCATGTTCACGTCATCTGAGCCCAGCTGACTCACTAAGATCTGCAGGAGACCATCGAGACCTTCCTGTATCGACATGAAAGAAGAATTCAATACATTTCAAATACACTACCTTTCAAAATGCTGTGGTCTGTGAGACTTTATGTTTTTGAAAGAAGTCTCTTATGTTCACCAAGGCTGCATTTATTTGATCAAAAATACATTAAAAACTGTAATTGTGAAAGCTTAAAAGTAAGATTTTATATGTTTTATGTTTTAAAGGGGACCTATTATGCCTCTTTTCACAAGATGTAATATAAGTCTCTGGTGTCTCCAGAATGTGTCTGTGAATTTTCAGCTCAAAATACACAGATAATTTATTATAGCTTGTTAAAGGTGCCATCGAACTTTTTTTTTTACAAGATGTAATATAAGTCTAAGGTGTCCCCTGAATGTGTCTGTGAAGTTTCAGCTCAAAATACCCCATAGATTTTCTTTAATTAATTTTTTTAACTGCCTATTTTGGGGCATAATTAGAAATGCGCCGATTCAGGCTGCGGCCCCTTTAATTGCTCGCGCTCTCCGCCCCCTCCCGAGCTCTCGACTCTATCATTGCATAAACAAAGTTCACACAGCTAATATAACCCTCAGAACAGATCTTTACAAAGTGTTCGTCATGCATGCTGCATGCATGTGTCGGATTATGTGAGTATTGTATTTATTTGTATGTTTACATTTGATTCTGAATGAATTCTGAATTCGGTGTTATGTTGAGATTCGCCTGTTCTTCGTAGGTCTTTTAAACAAATGAGATTTATATAAGAAGGAGGAAACAATGGAGTTTGAGACTCACTGTGTGTCATTTCCATGTACTGAACTCTTGTTATTTAACTATGCCAAGGTAAATTCAATTTTTAAATTCTAGGGCACCTTTAAATTTGCTCCTATTTGTGTGTGTCCCTTTAAATGTAAATGAGCTGCTGTTCCTGGCCCCCTTTCCAGAAGAGGGCGGAGCTTCAACAGCTCACGCTTCGGTTGCTCAACAAAAACAAAGCTGGAGAATCTCACACAGCCAAAATGATGGTGTTCAGCCATACATTTTTCAAACCGGAGTCGGAATATGGGGTTAGATTCCCGCCGGTATTGCGGTCATGGATCAAAAAATAATATGCATGAATCAAAAATTTAAAAACACATGTAAAAATATATTGCACAAATTGAAACAAATAATGCAAAATGATCAGAATGGCAAAGAACATGGTCACAGATAAAAATATAATAAGCATGAATAGAAAGCGCATTTAAAAAATAACAAGTGTGAATCAAAACTTTAAACACATTAAAAATTATATTGCACAAATCTTAAACTTAAAGTTGTTTTCTTTGCTTTTATTATTCTGTACTTTGTGCTCTGTTATTTTAGCTCTGCTATAAGATTAATGTTTTAAATATAGCATTAAAAACAAAATTATAGATCAGGAATAGGCAACATCAGTTCTGGAGTGCCTCTGTCTTGCAGATATTAGCTCCAACCCCGATAAAAAAAAAATATATATATATATATTTTTAATAAAAAATTTTTTTTAAATTACCCGTCTATAGTATTACTAATCAAGAAGACACTGATTAGCTGGTTTAGGTGTGTTTGATTAGGGTTTAAGCTAAACTCTGCACTCCAGGACCGACATTGCCCATCCATGTTATAGAAATATGAATTTAAATGGCCAGTAGGTGGCGGAAAGTTACTGTCTTTACAAGTGAGTCATTCATTCAAATGTCTCATTCAAATCGGGAATTTATTAACGAAACACTGCTGTGTTGCTCGGAGATGATATATATATATATATATATATATATATATATATATATATATATATATATATATATATATATAAAACATAAGAATATAACAGTGCTGGACCATCAGACAGGCACAACTGTGACAGTTTGTCATTAGGATGGTGAAGAAGTTACAAATTTTAGAATGCAACTGGACATTACTGAACAGGAGTTGATTCAACTCATTGACTAGCATGTGCCGTCATGTTAATATTTTGTGCAAATCCAGCGTTGAATTGACCCTTGTTTGTGAAGCAGTTTGGCATAAAATGATGGCATGACAACGACACTTTACTATAACAACTCTTCCTCTTCTCTAAAGCAGCCCAACATGGCCTCACCTCCCTTGTTGCGTGCTATCGGGGGGTTTATTTAAATTTCAGGGTTAGTGATGTCAGTAACCTAGGAAGAAGCTGTTACCAACTTTTTACACAAAAAAATCATGTTAACACACATATTGGTTACATCTTGGGTTATATAACAGTGCAAAAAATTCACATAAAAACATAGAATCAGACAGTCATAACCGCTAATTATCACAAGATTGGAAGAGGAAAAGACCAAGATAAGGAACAAATGAAAGAGAAAAGGCAGTGGAAGAAGGAGATAAGAAAAAATGTGGGTGTGTGAAGGATTAGACAGGCAAAAAGAAGGACAGACACCGGAATGACACAAGCTCAAATACATACATTTAAATTCTAGACACTTTCCGTGAGAGCAGAAGGGGACGCGTCTGTTAATAGTTGTTTTTGTTCCTTGAATTTAATAATAAGGACGAAAATGATAACCTGTTTATCGTTAATTGTGTGTTTTCTGGGCCACTGAATTCTGAGTAGCAGTGATGAGGGACAAATTGTGTGGAGGCAAGAAATAATTATAAAAACCACAGGTCGCCTGCACTATAAAAGAATTAGAACGAACAGTGGAAAAAAACGTCAGACTACATGAAAGCCGTTTCGTGGCTTTCAAGCA
Source organism: Megalobrama amblycephala (assembly GCF_018812025.1). NCBI lineage: Eukaryota > Metazoa > Chordata > Actinopteri > Cypriniformes > Xenocyprididae > Megalobrama > Megalobrama amblycephala. Next base: position 34,511,542 of record NC_063052.1, on the reverse strand, counting down.
TTGTCTGGGCTGAAATCCTTTGGAGCATTTGCACATTTAATAATTGAATGCAATATTGTAAAATGAAATGCTATTGTTATTTCATTAGTAGGCAAATATTCTAATTATCTGTTTAAAAAGACATTTTACATTCAGCCCATATTCTTGATTGACTGATTTTCTGTTCAGGATAATTGAGCTAATTTTGCGTCGCTTTAGAAAAAAAATACAGTAACAAGGTTAAAACATAAATAGATTTTCCTTTCAAAAAGAATTGTAATTATTAATTCAATTCCACATTTCAATTGTATTTCCTTTGAGGAAAAGCACTAAATCTACTAAGCAATCCACCTTATGCGCCCCATGACGCTTTGCGCAAATTATGGGTATAACTTCCTTTAAGCTGTAAGCAGTCAGTGAAAGGCTCACTCTATGAACACAATAATACGTTTTTTTTTAACTGGATACAATGAGATGACATTATTCTACTCACCCTTCATCCAACGAACATTAAAAGGACATTTCAAAGTGTAAAAGTAGGCCTTGAAAAAGCATGATTCTTTCCACAGCAATAACGGACGGGTTAAATATAACTATAGTGATATATAAGCAATCTGTATTATGTAATATACGTTGCCTTAATAAAAAATGTTCATGAACTTCAGCATTGCGTGATACTATTTCAAAGTACAGATTTCCATCTTTTTTACAGATAATAAATTGTATTTACCTGTGAAAACAAACCTGACTTTGGGGAGAAAAACGAGAGATTCTTTGTGCATTCCAGTGAATTATTAATGGGATATATCGTAAATTATATCGGGAGAAAAGACGACAAATGTGCAGTATATGTGTCCTTTTTCATACTATTACAGCGGTATGCAAAGAGACAAAATAAAATAATCACGAGGATAGAAAGCAGCGACTGAAAAGAGCTCTTGCCATAGATATTCTTGTTATAACATGTCATGTTAAAATACCAAGTAATACGTTATTCTCATGATGTCTGAAAATAAAACATGAAAGAAAAATTTACAGCTCATTCAGTCAAACTGACAGATAAGCTTCATTTGTAGGGCAGCCTTATGATTTGAAACGATTCATTTCAGGCTTTTAAATGGAAGCTCCTCAAACCGGAAGTGCAACTCATAATTCGCAACGCAGAAGGCTCGTCTGGAATAAGGTGGATAACAGAGCAGAATATATAAAAAAAAAAGAATAAAAAAAAAAAGAAATCATCCCCTCAGTTGAAATCGTGATCTTTCTCCCCTCGGGTGACGGCCATGCTTCTGGGCAATTGCTATGCAGTTGATAAGATGTTCTGGATTGTTTCTTGGGTTTTGCTGAGCAATTACTAAGGTATTCTGGGTAGGTTTGGGAATGGAAAATTGATTCCAATTCTGGAATCGGAACTTATTTCGGCACTCAAGCCGCACGCTGTTTTCTTTGAGCACACATCTGAAGAGAGCCGTTGTCATGACAAATCGGGTCCTCCCTCAAAATCGCTGATTTAAAAAAAAAAAAATTATGATTTATTTTTGCCGTTTTTGCCTTTATTATGATAGGACAGTGATTAGGCAGGAAGCGAAGTGGGAGAGAGAGAGAGAGAGGGGGGGACGGGATCGGGAAAGGACCACAAGCCGGGACTCGAACTCAGGTCGCCCGAAGCGCGTTGGCCATCTACCCATGAGGCCATCGGTGGTGACAAAATCACTGATTTAAAAGATTTTTAAAAAATATGATTTATTTTTGCCGTTTTTGCCTTTATTATGATAGGACAGTGATTAGGCAGGAAGCGAAGTGGGAGAGAGAGAGAGAGAGAGAGGGGGACGGGATCGGGAAAGGACCACAAGCCGGGACTCGAACTCAGGTCGCCCGAAGCGCGTTGGCCGTCTACCCATGAGGCCATCGGCAGCGACAAAATCACTGATTTAAAAAAAAAAAAAAATTATGATTTATTTTTGCCGTTTCTGCCTTTATTATGATAGGACAGTGATTAGACAGGAAGTGAAGTGGGAGAGAGAGAGAGAGGGGGACGGGATCGGGAAAGGACCACAAGCCGGGACTCAAACTCAGGTCGCCTGAAGCGCATTGGCCATCTACCCATGAGGCCATCGGTGGCGACAAAATCACTGATTTAAAAGATTTTTAAAAAATATGATTTATTTTTGCCGTTTTTGCCTTTATTATGATAGGACAGTGATTAGACAGGAAGCGAAGTGGGAGAGAGAGAGAGGGGGACGGGATCGGGAAAGGACCACAAGCCGGGACTCGAACTCAGGTCGCCCGAAGCGCGTTGGCCATCTACCCATGAAGCCATCGGCAGCGACGAAATCACTGATTTAAAAAAAAATAAATAAATAAAAATTTTGATTTATTTTTGCCGTTTTTGCCTTTATTATGATAGGACAGTGATTAGACAGGAAGCGAAGTGGGAGAGAGAGAGAGAGGGGACGGGATCGGGAAAGGACCACAAGCCGGGACTCGAACTCAGGTCGCCCGAAGCGCGTTGGCCATCTACCCATGAGGCCATCGGCAGCGACAAAATCACTGATTTAAAAAAAAATAAATAAATAAAAATTTTGATTTATTTTTGCCGTTTCTGCCTTTATTATGATAGGGCAGTGATTAGACAGGAAGTGAAGTGGGAGAGAGAGAGAGAGGGGGACGGGATCGGGAAAGGACCACAAGCCGGGACTCGAACTCAGGTCGCGCGAAGCGCGTTGGCCATCTACCCATGAGGCCATCGGTGGCGACAAAATCACTGATTTAAAAAAAAAAAAAATTATGATTTATTTTTGCCGTTTTTGCCTTTATTATGATAGGACAGTGATTAGACAGGAAGCGAAGTGGGAGAGAGACAGAGGGGGATGGGGAAAAAAATAAGTTTCATATAAATTTTTGACTGAATGTTTTTACCTTACTGGAATCGAAACTGGGAATCGATAAGAATCGAAATTGCTAAAATTCAAAGGATACCAACACTAATTCTGAGTGGTTTCTTGCAAGCCCAAGTCAGATTCTACAATACTCTTTTGTCTCATATGGCTTTGGTCTCCCGTTTAGTGGAAATCTGTGGGAATTTTCACCTGATCCATCATCCACCAGACAAAATTCCAATGGCTTTGAAAAGTAAAAGCAACTCTTTTCAATAAGCTGCATGATTTGAGGTATCATTCATGTTGAGACATTCACCCGAGGTTAAGAGATTAGAACAAATCCATAACCCTAAGTATGAGCAACGATAACAAGCAGCACTAGCAAACACACATTCTAGTGGAACAGCTCCTTTACCTGCTTGGTTGCAGCATCAGAGAGATTCCTCAGGGTCCACAGGCAGTTCTGTGTTAGACGCTGACTCGAACCTGTGAGATGTTGGCCGAGAGCCTGCATACCTCCTGCCAAATGGAGAGAAAAAGGGTTTAGAGTCCATATTTATCGGACTTAGCCACAAAAAAAAAAGAAAAAAGAACAAAACTATTCAGCTACACATCGTGCTCTAAAAAGAAGGCTGTATTTCTCCATGGATTAGCCATTGTCTGCCAAGGGGAGAGAAATGTCTTTTGGAGTCGGTGCAGATAAACTAAAAGCCACATGGCTTAGGAAGATAAAAAGAGGGAAGGAGATTAGGAGACATCCTTGAAAACTGCCTCTCATCCAGTGTTGTAACTACCTGATCCTCAGCGCTTTCTCAAGACGAGCGTCGAAGCCTCGTGTGGGAAGAGGACATAGTCACGCCATAACTGTAAAGACTTTTATGAGATCAGCCCTGGCAGGCGCGATAGGGCAAGATATTTGAGTCAAGCAACCTTTGTCGTTGTATATTTAAGTATTAATTCGCTGAAAGGTCAGAATTAATAAAGTAACATCCATGACTGCTGTGAAGATGTACTGACAGGCGGAGTGGGTTAAAGGTGGGTTTTAACATAAAGCTGTATTATTAGTTTTAATGGAAAATATAATTGAGTTCAATGGCTGAATCAAATATAAATCATGCATTTTTGGGACAGTAGTATAGCGGTTTGCACACATGCTCCTGATATGTCGAGTCATGCTGCTCGTGTGGATGATGCAGGTTCGAGTTCGGCTCGATCCCATTTCCCTACTCTACCCAACAATTTTGGATATCTCAACTGTCTCTCATGATCATAAAAATCACGACAAGAATTTTACAAATAGTGTTTTTTCCAGACTTATGGAACTGGTAATAAAAAAGAAAGTTATGTAGTGAAAGTATATTTTTGGTCAAGCTGTGCAGAGAAGCTCAAAAAGACAAATCATTCATTGATATGCATTCAAATCAGGGATTTATTTGTCTTTTTGGAGCATTTGCACACAAAAAACGTATACTACCATTCAAAAGTTTTGGGTTAGTATGATTTTTTAAAAGAAATTAATACTTTTATTAATTAAGGATGCATTCAGTTTATCAAAAATGATGTAAAGACATAATGTTACAAAAGATTTTTAACTTTATATACATAAAAGAATCCTGAAAAATGGCGGTTTCCACAAAAATATTAGGCAGCACAACTGTTTTCAACATCGATATGAATGAGAAATGTTTCTTGAGCACCAAATCAGCAAGGAGGATCATGTGACACTGAAGACTGGAGTGATGATGCTGAAAATTCAGCTTTGATCACAGCAATAAATTAGATTTTAAAATTGTAACAATATTTCACAGTATTACTGTTTTATTGTATTGTTGATTAAATAAATGCAGCTTTAGTGAGCATAAGAGACTTCTTTTAAAAACATTAATTAAACTTTTGAATCCATAGTGTATAATTGTTCAAATGTTTTTATTCCCAAAATTGGTACACGACAAACAAATGGAAATCGCCCCCAGCAATCTCATAAATATGTCTGTAATAATCATGAATGACTGGAAAAGTAATGGAAATTCATTAATCAAGAAGTGGGGAAAAAAAAGATGCAAAAAGCCCCAAACCCACAGAGACAACATCTGAAACAGACAAAAATGAGATGGAGATTGCGATATTATAGGGAAATTATACAAAATGCCCAAGAGAACAGTCCTTGGGAAAGAAAGAAAAGAGATAAGAATATTCCTCTAGGGTCTAGGAATAAAAAAATTACAAAGTGAAACAAAGAGAGTTAAAAGAAGAACATAACACACGCATATACTCACCAGCGTCAACAATAGCCGGCTTGTTGCTTGGACAGACAGAAAGCACCTTCAGGACTCTGCTGGTGGTCCATAGGAGCTTTTCATAGTTGTAGTTTCTCATAATGAACACCAAACTTTCTGGCCCACCATTTGCCAGGATGATCAACTGTGAAGAGAGAAAAACAACATGAATTATGACACACATACTCTATAAAGTCAATTCCTAAGGCAATGCATTCTCAGTGTTGCCACAGGGGGCGCTGTCATGGAGACACATGCACACACCTTGCTCTCCTGATTGCCGTAAGAGAGCAGCTGCAGGCAGTCTGTGGTGATGGCCAGGAACTTTGGGTTGGTCTTTTTCAGAAGGGGGACCATCCTTTGCAGTCCATCGGCCAAACGCACCGCCATCTTGGCTCCCTCCTGGTGCAGTAACAGGTTGTGTAGCGTGGTAATGGCATAGAACAGCACTGACTCCATAGGGGAACTGAAGAAAGAATAAAATATTTACAACATTTGGTCAAACAGACTGTAATGCCTAGAAACACAAAATATGACGGCGAGGGACACTCGCATATAAAAAAACTTGTATAAAATATAAAAGCAGCTGCAGATTTTAATATATAAGAACATATTTATATTGTGTGTAATAGCAAATGTGAAATTAAAGAGTTTAAAAAGATGTTTTCAACATAAAATAATTATTCACTGCACAAAAACAAGTTACAAAACTATTATTATTATTAATTGTGTATATTTTCTCTGTAGCCAGTGTTGCAAGAAAGGAGAGAATTATTTCAAAATAAATAAAATAATAATAATTTATTGTTAAAATAAATAAAATTTCAAAATTAAATATTATTCTAGATATTCTAATATAATACAATTTAATATTCACAAAACTATTTTCATACTTGCTTTTTATTTCATATTGTTAAAATACATTTTGTTCATATTTTTCTACATTATAATAATTATGCAAAATAAATAAAAATATTATTAATTCTTAAATACAATTTCAAAATTAAATATGATAGACATTCTAATATAATATAATACAATAAAATAAAATATTCACAAAACTATTTTAATACTTGCTTTTTATTTCATATTGTTAAAATACATTTGTTCATATTTTTCTACATTATAATAATAATTATGCAAAATAAAAATATTATGAATTCTTAAATACAATTTCAAAATTAAATATTATAGATATTCTAATATCATATAATACAATAAAATATTCACAAAACTATTTTCATACTTGCTTTTTATTTCATATTGTTAAAATACATTTTTTTCATATTTTTCTACATTATAATAATAATTATTTATGCAAAACAAATAAACATATTATTTATTCTTAAATACAATTTCAAAATTAAATATTATAGATATTCTAATATCATATAATACAATAAAATATTCACAAAACTATTTTCATACTTGATTTTTATTTCATATTGTTAAAATTATTTTTTTCATATTTTTATTTTATATCTATAATGCAAAAAGTATTATATTACTTATTGTTTACTTATTTGTTTATTTTTGTTGTTACAAAATTAGACTTTTCTTAATTAGGTCTCTCAAACATCTACCCTGTCTACCAGAAAAACAGTCCTGCCATTGGTTGGCTATGTTGGTATGCTCAAATAAAAAGTCGCATTGTTTTCGGCTACAGTATCTCAATTTACAATTTTCAGAAAAATCAACCTACAAATGGCTTATTTTTGCTTGCCTCTGCATATTAAACTGAAAGAGAAAAGAGCGCTTTCACATCAGAAAAATTACACACATCTCCTTTACAGATCTGGGCTTCTTTCAGAGTGGTTGCATGCAGCAATTTTTAAGATCTCACAATGGCATCCTTGATCATGACATTTAAATACAGGCTGGCTGCACCAAGGAGACTCTCCATGCAACTTAATAAGCTGATACTGTGTCAAAGTTACAGCGGCCCTGGTTGCGTGGTCATAAAGATTCTGCTCCGTTCTATTATCTCAGCATCTGCTGTAAATGGGCTTTCTGACAGAGCAAATTTCCCATCACAGTCCAAATATATCTCTAAAATACAGCTCTGCTCTGGCCCCTATTACAGGGTGGTGTAGTGGACGTTTTCATTTACAGAGATATGACTGGACACATTGTCCTGCTTTAGCATTGCTTAGTCACAGCGTTCATCAGAATGCACCACAGGTTAGCTCCAGGCCTCATTCACAAAATAGAAAGGAGATAAAGTGAGCACAAATTAATGTGCGCCACAATGAGAGGAAAGCCAAACACGCTCACCAAAACTAACACGACCAATAATGGAAGGATTATGCTGAAAAGACCAGCTTAAACTAGCATGAATTCCCATGCTGGGGTGCGTTTCCCGTACAACTATGTAACTCGATGCACGATACATTGTTGAACAAATCAACTAGCTAGTCACGACTGTTTCCCTATGTTAGTAACGACGGAACTTGCGATGTTAGCTGGCTAACGATGCTTTTGGGAAACGCACCCCTGGTCCAGGCTGGATACTGCCGGTTTGGTGGTGATCTAGCATGGTCCGTCTAAGGTTCTCTTAGGAATCGTGGGTGTCCATCAAAAATTTATCTCTATTCAACCAAAACATTTGTCTGTCCATGAACAGTCAAGGGACTAATTAAAACACAAGCGCATCAGACCGTCAAATCACCTGTCATTCACCATTTTCAACAGAGGGTATCTGCATTTTTCCAAGACGGGTAATATAAATTTAAAAAAATGTTATATTTATTAGCCTGATGATATTTAATATCCTGAGATGGCTTTATTAATAATTCACCATCTTTTTGCATAAAACCATAATTTGGCCCAAACATCTATTGATACGATATGGATATATAAATTCCCACTGTAGTCAATCATTTTATCCCTTAAAACTCATCTCTGATCACCAAAATTACATATTTCAACTTTTTTTCTGTTAAAAAATGTCTTCATGCCTTAAAATAGCTTGAATGTAACTCTACACCATTGCCTCATTTAATATACGTGGATCAATGATTATGCAAATTAGCCCCGCCTCCACTCGCTCACGTGAGCTCAGAGATCCACTCGGTCAACTTCCTGAGGTAAACGCTGCACAATGGTGTCGCTTTTTACAACATCGAACCTATAACGGTAATTAATATGATTAGCCTTTTGCTTGACTGTGTTATCAAATAGCTAATGATGTGTTGCTAATTACACGAACAATTCATAAGTATTATGAGCGCACCATTTTTGTATATCTAAAACCTTTGAAAATTGTCAAGACTGTTTTACATGTTAAAACAAAACTCACTGTTTTCATATAAGAAATATATGTAATAATTGAATCATTTATTTATATGGAACAATATACATATTTTGTATATACTGTATTTTTACAAATATATAAATATAAATAATATAATTTAATATATATTATATCGTATTTTAATTTTTAATATTTACTGTTTATTATTTAATTTATTATATAATCATTTTGTTAATTACATTCCATATTAAAATAAGTTATAAAATTATACACATAAAACAAGTACTTATTTACCAATATAAATACTAAAAACATTTAAATTCATGTAAAATTCCACATGGGGTCTTCCATAAAGACTTTTGAGAGACATTCGGGTATGTAACACCCGTCACATATCCTGGTTCGTATGGAAATATGACACATTACAGAAGTAAAACGCTGATGCATACACTCACCTGAGCATGCGTACTAGCGCGGGGATCCCACCCGATTTGAAGATAGCTAGCAGGCCCTCGCGCTGGTGGGACAGGCTGTGCAGGACGCTGGCAGCGCAGCGAGCCGTCTCCAGATCTCCGGTGTTCTGCATGGCCCTCACCACAGCCGACACCATCTGAGGAGACTGCATGAGCACGCGACGAGAAGCCTCCTTCCGAGTAAGCTGGTTCACAATGAGTGCTGCCTTGTTTACCACCACCTGCGAAGGTAAAAGTAAAAGTTTGACATCTTACATGTCAAAACTGGAACTTTTATTATTCTTAACTCTTAAAAATAAAGTTCCAACTCTTAAAAATAAAGGTTTTTTTTTTGCAGCAATGCTAGAGAAGAATATAAATTATGCATATAAACATGCAGCTAACCCTGAACCAAACCCTAATCCTAACCCTATAGAGTGTTTAATATTACTCAGTACTTAAACATATAATTACAGTGTAACAAAAGCATCTTAAAAAAGTATAAAAGTGTATCCCAATTTTATTTTTAAGTTTTGAAAGTCACCATGTTTTTACTATGTTATTTCTACATTTTTTATTAATTAAAAAATGGAAAAATTCTTACACACACATATATATATATATATATATATATATATATATATATATATATATATATATATATATACACACATACAGTCATGCTCAAAATTATTCATACCCTTGGTAAATATGACCAAAGAAGGCTGTGAAAATAAATCTGCATCGTTAATACTTTTGATCTTTTATTTAAAAAATCTATGAAAATCCAACCTTTCATTGGAGAATAATCATTTTGGAGAATAATCACAAGTGGGGGGAAAATCTCATTATGAGAGAAATGTTTTTCTCTAATACACACTGTTCACAATTACAATTTTTTTGCTTCATCTGACCATAGAACATTTGAAAAGTAACTGACACTACTGGAACTTCAAACAGGATGGGTTCTATGGTCAGATGAAACAAATTAATTGCTTTTTTAGCTGCAAACACTCAAGATGGGTTTGGTGCACACAGGGGTAAAAAGTACCCCATGTGTACAATGAAATATATTGCTGTATCTTTAATGTTGTGGGCTTATTTTTCTGCTGGAGGTCCTGCTCATATTGTTCAGATACATGGCATCATGGATTCTATCAAATACCAACAGATAAAAAACCAAAAGCTGACTGTCCCTGTTAGAAGTCATATAATGGGTCGTGATTGGATCTTCCAAACTTATCAGTCATTATAGGTGAAGACTCAGAGCTGCTATCTTGGCAAAAGGAGGTTGCAAAAAGTATTGAATAAAAGTATATGAGTGTATTAGAGAAAAACATTTCTCTCATAATGAGATTTCCCCCCCCACTTAAAATGATTATTCTCCAATGAAAGGTTGGATTTTTGTAGATTTTTTGGTCATATTTACCAAGGGTATGAATAATTTTGAGCATGACAGTATATATATATATATATATCAATATTTATGAGAAATTTTATTTGAATATATCATTATATGATATATATATACTATGGTAGTCAATGGGGGACGAGATCTGCTTGGGTACAAACATTCCTTCCAAATATCTTCTTTTGAATTCAACAGAAGAAAGAAATTCATACAGGTTTGGAACAACTTGAGGGTGAGTAAATAATTTTTTTGGGTGAACTATCCCTTTAAGGAACAATATTTCACAATTGACCCTTTGCCGGGAGTTTGATTGACAAGCGATCTAACCAATCATAACGCAGAGTCTGCCATTTTGTCCAACAAAGCAGTCATGAGATAGAAGAATAACTTCGGTGGACTTGAACTTGAAAAATGGTGTGTACTGATCTTTCCGCGTTTGAAACAATATTCCTTCTGATGTTCATTCATGTTTATTTGATGCTATAAATGAACTAGTAGGAAGAGATGATCGGTTCACGAGCCGCTTGAGCTGAGGCGCTACAGCAATCTGGCACAACACATTAAAGAGCCACAAAATGTTTTATTGTTTGAATTTCTTAAAAAATTACACAATTTGAAAGCTGGACTTTGTTTAATATCATAAGTAACCTGCTCTGTCTTGTCTGTCGACGTGTTGTCAGTTTCCTCTTTGCTCCGCGATGTATTTTTCACTGCGTTGTGGTGTGACAGTGCCATGGGTTGTCAGACAAAGCAACAGTAACTAAGGGGGGGGCGGGGTCTTTGCGCAGGGTCAGTTGGTGACTCAAGGCAGTATTAAAATTGTTCAATGTATACAAAATTTAAAAAATGGTCTTAAAAATTTGTTAATGTATTAATGCACAAAAACAAGCAAATTTATGTAAAAGTATGCTAGATTATACACATGGCATGAACACAAAAATGAACAAATATGGTTTGTAATTGTTTTTAGAATTTCAATGGTTGAATGCCCTTGGCAGCCAGTAAACTTGGAAAATAGATCATATCCTAAAGTTGTTTTCCATATCATATTGCAGCACTTTTCAGTTTTTTGTTTCACTTTATTCCCCCTCACAGTTCTGGCCGTCCTGTGAGATTATTTCCCATCTTGCATCTTTTCATTACCCCTTTCCTTCTGCATCTCATATCATCATGTGCGCTGCCTGATTTATTCTCTGAGAATGACAGCTACTAAGTCAAAACTTTTGTAATTTCACTCTAGATCATTTTGAAGATATCAGCTCATGTGGGATATCAACAGAACAAAAGCTATAGCTTTTTGCAGAACTGTACTGATTTATCTCTATTTTATGGAAAAGTTCTCCAGCACAAAGCTTTGTTTTCAGCCATAACTCATTGATGGCATTTTTAAACAGGTTTCACTAGATTCCCAGCCTCAAACAGGCATGTTTAATTAAAAGGGTTTGTACCATCCGACATCATACCTGGTCGTCATCGGCCAGCAGTTTGGTGAGCTCTGGTACAGCACGTGTGGCCAGCTCAGCATCATCCTGATAGTTAATGAGATGGACGATGGCTGTTTTCAGCAGCTGCGAGGGCTCGGCCAGTCTCTGCACATTGGTGGGCTGGTCTGGATTGCTCTGAGTCGTGAGCACCGTCTCTCCCTCCACCAGCGTCTCGGGGAACATGGCTGCACGCACTCTCTGGGCTCGAGTTAAACTGTATTGAGCCTCAACATCTGAGTACAGAGAGGAAGAAAAGAGCCACATTCAATTATTTTAACACTGTTATGAGGTGGTCTTATGAACCACCTCATAAAAAAAAGCACACTTAATTTTTGAATGTAATTTTAAAATGTAAATTGTGCTATTATTATTACTACTACTATTATTTATTTGTTTAATAATAATTTTAATAATATTTCTAATAATAATTATCATTAAAAACAACCATAATAAATACTACTACTACTACTACTACTAATAATAATAATTAATAATAAGCACACTTAATTTTTGAATGTATTTTTTAATGTAAAGTGTGGTATTATTATTACTATTATTTATTTATCTAATTATGATACATATTAACGTTATTATTATTATTATTAAAAAAACATAGAAAATAATAGTAATAATAATAATTAATAATAATAATAATAAGCACACTTAAGGTTTGAATATGTAAGTTTTTGACTGTACTAAAGCATAAAAATACCAGAATATGTTTGCAGATATTTATTAAACATGCTGATTTCACATACTCTATTCTCGGAAAACCATTGCTACAGCCAGTTATTCTACATTGAAATTTGCATTCCGTGTCGGAATTTCTGTTTTTGTTTCCGTCTGTGCAAGACCGCACCTTGCCAATTTACCCAATAGTATTTCTCCACCCCGGGTTGCCATTGGCGGAATACATATGCAGCGAATTGGAGCCACGGAAGTCAGCGAACAAACTGGGTCAGAGATCGCAGATTCTACCCGACCTAAAAAGCCTCAGCAACCATCTAAAAATCTCTATGAACGAAAGCATATTAAAACGCGGTATCAACTCATCATAAATCAATAAATCAACTAATTATTTTACAGTGTGTAATTCTCCTCGCCTTCCAATGTCAATTGAGCTTGCTCCTGTTGCGTGTCTTCTAACTGGCAACCTGTGAGAGCATGAGTCTGAGGAAGAGGAGGCGGGGCAAATAATATTTAGATTTTAGACTGCACTACCCATTTCAACCACTAGCTGTCATTCTTAAATAGTGCACCTTTAAATGTAAAGTGTACTATTATTATTATTATTACTACTGCTACTACTACTATTATTTATTTCTTTAAAGCTGCAGTCCGCGATTTTTGGCCCTTTAGCAGTTAATAAACAGAACTGCATGCGTCTTGCGGAAGAACATTGTAGCCGGAGCTACTTTTCTCTGTGTATGTCTATGGCGAGTCACGCAGTTACTATGATACTCTGTGGCGAGTCCTAGCAGTCTGGTCTGAAATAGTCCGAATATAAACACTTTTTATAAGTGTACCATAATGATTCAGAGTAAGACAAAAACACAGTTTGGAAAATGGATTCATGTTGTACATTCCCATTATATAATTTTTGTAAATTTTGAACACAAAAAAGTTACGGACAGCAGCTTTAATAATAACATTAATAATATTATTAAATATTATTAATGTTATTATTATTAAAAAAACAACCATAATAAATACTACTACTACTAATAAATATCAATAATAATGAGCACACTTAATTTTTGGATGTTTTATTAAATTTAAAGTGTGTTATTATTATTATTATTATTATTATTACTACTATTATTTATATATTTAATAATAATAATAAATTATAAATGTTATTATTAATAAAAAAACAATCATACAACCACAACAATAATAAAAAATAGTACTACTATTTCATAATAATAATAATAATAATAATAAAAATAAATTGTTATAATATAATTGTTATTATACAAAATATAAAAATATTAAATAATGATTATTATTATATTAATAATAATATATTATGGTTATATCAATATTTATGAATAAAAAAGAAACATTTAAAGGTGCTGCTTCACAAGATGTAATATAAGTCAATGTCTCCTGAATGTGTCTGTGAACAAAAATACAATAATTTTTTTTTTTATTAATTTTTTTAACTGCCTATTTTGGGGCATAATAAATGAGCAATATGGCCCTATTCTCGTGCTCCACGCCCAATCGCGCTTGCCTTGAATATAAACAAAGTAACAGCTAATAAACCCTAAAATGGATCACAAAGTCATTGCGTAATGTGATATTATTGTTATTTGTTTAAATTCTTAATGAATTTGAGGCTGTGCTCCATGGCTAACGGCTGCTATTAGAGATTATAAAGAATATTGTGTTTATGCATAAAAGCAAGTGTTTATTAAAATAGCATTTGTCTCCAATACAGTAATAAACGGTTTTAACTTCCACCAAACGAAACATTAGAAAGACAGTTAATTATAAAAAATTGTGCACAATATTGTAGATTTTTCGCTGTTGTTCTTGCTTGCTTATGCTGTTGAGCTGTGCACCAGACGTTATTGTGCCCTTGTGTATTAATATTGGCTGGCAGAATCAATATTAATGTGCAGTCACAGGTTATGTTGAGATTCGCCTGTTTTTCGGATCTTTTAAACAACTGTTTATACAAGAAGGAGGAAACATGGTGTTTGATCAGTATGTCTTTACATGTTTTTGTTATTTGACTATGCAAGATAAATTCAATTTTTCATTCGAGGGCACCTTTAATAATAGATTCAAAAATTAAGTGTGCCATATTTATGATTAAAAAAAGAAACTCGCTTCATACAATAATAACAACAATAAACAATAATAACAATATTATTAAATAATATTAATAATAACAACAACATTTAAATATTATTATTATTAAATACATATGCTATTATTATTATTATTAAAAGTATTACATTAATTGGTTCTTCCACCAATTATTAATTATATTGTGCACAATATTGTAGATATTCAGACTTATTGTGCATTAATATAGTTTGCAGTATGTGCAAAGCTGTTTTATCCACCAACAGGCCCTCGATAGTGGCTCATCTAATCAGTCAATTTTATAAAATACCAACAATGTATGATCCATCACATCATGCTGTATTTCGTAGCGTGATGCAATGGAGATGTGGTTCAGGGCACATTTAATAACAGAAAAGATTGACACCAGAGAACCAGAGGTGGAAATAACAGGAGTGCGTCTGTGACACTCCGAATAAAGTGCAATCCATGCTGGAAGCATTGTGAACATCAGAAAGGGGTCTTTGGAGGTTCTGTTGTGATAGCAATAATATTCTAACCATAAAAAGTGAACCTACTGAACTGAGTGTTTGGATGAGTTTCTAAATGTCACTGGCTCTGGGCGGACAATAAATTTGCAGCTTTCTTCCAAACTGAGCAAGCACATATGCTGCCATGGTGAAGAATCTATTTTAAAATCCCCAGATATTTAGATCTGACGAGATGCACCATGATGACAAAGAATAATGAGAAAACCACAGGTACGTTTAATATGAATATTGAACAGATGAAGCAACAGGATTAATTAATGCACTTTTTGCTGCATGCGTATAATAAAGCAAAAATCCCAAAGTAAACAAAAAACAACACTCTCCAAATGTTGTACAAGTCCAGTGAAGTACACAGCCTTTGCGGAAGGGTTCAATGCCACTGATTCTAATGTGAAATTTTGGAGGCCCTCAGGAAGTATAATTCATCAAAATGTTCGGAGAGGCATAGGGAGACCTTTAGAGCGAACACATTACCTGTGGCGCTCTCCGCAGCGCTGGCACTGACGCTATACTTCTTACTGAACTCAGATTCCTCCTCATCACGAATCGTGGTGGCTCCTGACTGTATCCCCGAGTCGGAGGCGTAAAACGTCTGCTGCCACTCTTCCACTTTCACAGCTCCCTCTGCCTCACTCACTGCAGAAGAGGAGCATGAAAATTAGTAAATATTTGACAAAGGATCATCGCTTCAGATGAAAATATTCAAATATCATCTGCAGATATGTTTTCATAGAAAAGAAGTCACTAATTAAAAATTGTGGGATGTTAGCATAGATATGCATATACATTTTTTTCCACACACACATAGATACATTAACATATATATTAATTATTCATGTATATATGTATGTATATTTATACAGCAGTTCTTCCTGGTACTCAAATCTGATTGGTTGAGAGGTTATTTCCAGCCATGCAATATTCTACCAGTATCGCCACAGGAACCGTTTCACTCCGCTTGAAGTGACTGACATGGCTGCCGATCAAATCCACCGTATTTTTTAGAAATACTACATTTGTTGTACCACGAACAGTTTTTTAGGCGAGAATGTAGTTATTTAGACCTGAAGTCTGTGATTCATATTTAATCATAGCATCTATTTTACACTTTGTTTAGATGTTTTCAGAGATGCAAGCTTCAGGCCGTCAGCGGCTGTTCAGTGCTCGTGTACCCGCCGAGAACAGCTTCATCTCGGCCAGTGCTTGGGGGATTTGCCGCCGTCTCTTATTGTGGTTAAAAATGAGATAAAATTCATTTTGGATATATAAAATAGGCAATCTTTGGTCTTATTAATCTATTACTTGTTCCTGAGCAAATCTAATTGGTCTATGTTAAATTTAATCATTTAATATTAAAGCTATATTTAACTTAAATCCTGTAGAGCACTGCTTTTGTACGTTTGACTGAACTGTACAGTTATGTTTAATCTGAATTGTTCAAATATTGTTGTTCAATAAATATTATTTTATATTGAGAAAGGGTCCATTAGTGCGTAATATGGATTGAGTGAAAGTTACATGAATACGCCATTAGATGGCGGCAAACTGTATGAGTGAATGAGACTCATTCAATGAGTCAGTCGCAAGAGACTTTTAAATTGAAAGAGACTTTTGTAAACAGGACGTTGTTTTAGCGCTGTATGTCATGGAAAATTCCCTCAACTACAAAAAGGACAAATACAAAGATCGCTTTCCTCAGCGGACATTAAAATGGATTTTTATAATGGATATAATATTATGGACATCGACCTGAAGAATGTATGATATATCAGACACAGGTAATACTCGCTCAGGTGATCTCTCTCAGTCTCAATTATACTGTACAAAATACAATGTGTTTCAATGGAGGGACTCAACATTCCTTCGTTACTAGTTCTAAAGTGACGTTTTAGAATAAGTAACGAAGTCTTGGTCAAACTGTCAACTTGAGATTTGAATCTGTGGCAGAAGGAAGTAGTTCCTCACAAAAGAGGTTTTTAAAGACACTTCGTTGTTATTTCTTATTTATTTACACACCCATGCCGTCGAACTGTTGTATAAACACAATAATCACACTAGTAGCCGTGCAATATGGCTGTATATCAGCACGCTGTGATTCAACTCGTGTGATATTGCTCATATATATTCATAACTTATAGTTATATACTTATATTTACATAATATATTTTTAGAATTTACGTAAATACTTTTGAATTTTTTTTAATGCTCATCAATACTTTTAAAAGTCACTAATCAGTGACAATGAAATCAGATTTTTTTTGCTTTCCTTGAAGCACAACAAACTTGATCATCAGCACACATGAAACTTAGCAATTCTTAAATGATTAAACTTACTTTGCAGTGACATCACCCCTGTCCAGCCTTAATTCAACCTGTGATGAAACATGAAACAAAGTCTTAGACTGCATAGAGAACAAGAGAGATGCAGTATGAATGCAGTGATCTGCAATGTGAAGTGACAGCATGCACCAGTTTAGAGGAAAAAGCACCACTGGGACTTAAAAATAGTGAGCAGGCAATGCTATTTATAAAACTACTGCATAGAACGATCGCACAAATCATAGTAGCTTCCCCAAAGTGGAATTTCAATGCTTCATTTGTAGTTCATAGTAACAGCAGAGCAGGTCGATAGGAGAAAGAAAAAAAATGTAAGAATTTAAAGTTCATATTCTCAAGGACTAAAGAGTCTCAAGAGTGTCTTTCAATGCAGGTTTTTGTTTTTAATGTCTTGACGGTGCTTCATTCGTAACTATAAATAACCCAGAGTGTGAGCAGGGATACGGCTGGAGGTGAGGGCCAATCAAGAGGCATGATGAATAAAGATGACACCTTCATCTGAACCTACGTCAGTAGCAAAAACGTCCATGAATTTAGAGCTTTCATATCATTTCATGAAAAAAAAAAAACATGGAAAATCATGAACAACACATATTCATAAGAATATTACAAACAAATAGTGAGAAAAGTTCTGTATTTATGGATTTAAAAAATATTTCTCAACAAATCTGAACCTCCACTATTAAAACCAGGATATGAAATGCAGTACGGTTTGAGGACCCAGTTAAAGTTAGAAACCCTCCACAAAATGTTTGGACCTTGAATGTGCTGCAGAATTATTTATTTATTTATTTATTTAAAAAATACATACATTTTGTTTATTAAAATAATAATATTAAAATAAAATGTATTAACTGTGATAATACTGATTAAAAATGCATAACAATTATTAATAAATTAATTTATTTTATTTATTAAAATAAAAAATATTAAAATAATGTATTAAAATAAAATATTTTATTTATTATTTATAATATTTATATTTAAAGCACATAGTCTTTACATGAATAACACAGAAAATAACTAATAATAATAATTAAAAATGTATTACAATGATTAATACTTTCATTTATTTATTTATTAAAATAATTAATTAAAATAAAATATTTTTATTTTATTTATTTATTTTTACATTGATCATACTGAAAATAACTGTGATAACAGTGACTAAAAATACATAATTATTAATAAATTAATTTTATATTATTTATTAAAATAAAATATTAAAATACTTGATTAAAATTATTTATTTTTAATTTATAATATTTATAATCACAGTGTAGTTTTTTACATTAATACCACTTAAAATAACTGTGATAATAGTGATTAAAAATGGATGACGATTATCAATGAACAACATTAACAAAATAGAGCCCCAAATAAAAGCAAACTCTTTCCAGCAGTTACAATTCATTGACTTTTTCTTGACATTTATACAACAGTGAGAAAGAAAGAAAACGTTCTGATTTTCAATATGCATAAAAACAACTAACTCTCCTGTCAGTGAAGCAGAAACAAAGACAAAGAGCTGAATTTTAATTTAAGAATATGAAAACACTTGAAAAAGCATTTCATTAAAAAGTAGCTAGAACAAGAAAAGACACACTTCCTTTTATAAAGCAGTGACTAATCCATTTCATCTCTTTGAATTACTTCCTTATACCACATCTTATAAGATCTTATTTTTCCCCCATTCTGTTTCATTTTACATAGAATCCAGCTTAAAAGGGAGTTTCTGTTTGGTATTCTCGGCTATATCTCGCTCTTGCCCTTTTCTTGCCTTCATCAGCTTCTCTTTATAAAACATCCAGGTATACAGTTTGCCGCTGTCCCTCAGATCCGTAAGGCATATGGGGATTTTGCTAACTGCTGTTATGACACCACGTGCCCTGCATTTTCAACACTCATTAATCACATCAACATAAAGCTAGACATCAACACTCCAGCAGTCAGAAAACCACCTCATAACTGATTAAAAGCAGAAGATGTCCTAAAAATGAACAGCCATGAAACTGGAAAAAACATTTACCCTAGTAGGCATTAAAGACACATTAATTATGCAAGCACTGATTAATTAAAAAATGTTTTCTGGGTTAAACAAGGCTTTAGAAGAAGTGTGCATTGTGTCTTCCTTATTCCACTGCATTTTATATCAAATTACTGTTTAATAGATATTTCCAAAATTAAAAGGTAATTATGAAGGTTGGACATCACTGACACCAACTTGGGGTGTGTTTACACTTGGCAGGTTTGGTTCGATTGCTCTGTTAGCGCGGTTCATTTGAGTAAGAGTGAGCGCTGCCGTCCGAACCCTGGTGCGCACCAAACAAATGGACAGAGTCCACTGAAAAGGTGGGTCTCTGTCCACTTCCAAACAAACTCTGCTGGGGTTCGACTGAAATATGAACGCAACAGGGACTGAAGACATCTAAACGAACCAAAAACAGGATGTGATGTCACAAGATGCTACCCTAAAAGGACACAATGCTCAACTGTTCTCATCATAATGTTGCTCATTACAGTTCAGTACAGGTGTCTGAACTGCCGTCTGCTCGCACTTTGTTTGTGTGTGACGGAGGAATCATTCCCACTGTTTTGACTCCTTTACACAATGTATAAGCTCTTTGTGAGTTCTCAGCTAGTACAAATTAGGGGTTGAACAACTTCAGTCAACATTTATGTGATTAAAGTCGAGTCAACTAGTCTCTGATGACTGATTAGTTCACTTCAGAATTCAAATTACCTGATAATTTACTCACCCCCATGTCATGCTAGATGTTTATGTCTTTTGTTCTTCAGTTGAAAAGAAATTAAAGGTGACATCAAACGTTTTTTACAAGATGTAATATAAGTCCAAGGTGTCCCCTGAATGTGTCTGTGAAGTTTCAAAATACCCCATATACCCCAATACCCCTTTTTTTTTTTTAATTCATTTTTTTAACTGCCTATTTTGGGGCATAATTAGAAATGCGCCGATTCATGTTGCGGCCCCTTTAAATGCTCACGCTCCCCACCCACGGAGCTCCCTCTTGCCTTAAACAGTGCATAAACAAAGTTTACACAGCTAATATAACCCTCAAAATGGATCTTTACAAAGTGTTCGTCATGCATACTGCATGCATGCGTCGGATCATGTGAGTATCGTATTTATTTGGATGTTTACATTTGATTCTGAATGAGTTTGAGGCTATGCTCCATGGCTAAAGCTAACATTACACACTGTTGGAGAGATTTATAAAGAATGAAGTTGTGTTTATGAATTATACAGACTGCAAGTGTTTAAAAATGAAAATAGCGACGGCTCTCTTGTCTCCGTGAATACAGTAACAAACGATGGTAACTTTAACCACATTTAACAGTACATTAGCAACATGCTAACGAAACATTTAGAAAGACAATTTACAAATATCACTAAAAATATCATGTAATCATGGATCATGTCAGTTATTATCGCTCCATCTGCCATTTTTCGCTATTGTTCTTGCTTGCTTACCTAGTCTGATGATTCAGCTGTGCACATCCAGACATCCTGCCCTTGTCTAATGCTTTGAACATGAGCTGGCATATGCAAATATTGGGGGCGTACATATTAATGAGCCCGACGTAACAGTCGGTGTTATGTTAAGATTCGCCTGTTCTTCAGAGGTCTTTTAAACCAACAACCTCCGGTGTTGCAGTGGTGGGGTCCGAAAGGGGGCGGGGTTTGGTTTATATATATATATATATATATATATATATATATACATACATATATATATATACATACATATACATACACCACGTCTCGCCGTCATTTTGATGGACATCGTAAAAAAAAATTAATCAATCAATAATCACCTATAATTTTAATTTTTATATTTTAATGATAAGACATTTAATAGCTTCTGATTTCATCCACATTTTCATTTTTATTCACGAACTTACAGGATAAGCAAATAGGCCTAGGTTATGCATTTATTTATATTAAAGACACTTTTCAGTTTTCATCTTGAACACT
The DNA here is from genome assembly GCF_018812025.1 of Megalobrama amblycephala. Classification (NCBI taxonomy): domain Eukaryota; kingdom Metazoa; phylum Chordata; class Actinopteri; order Cypriniformes; family Xenocyprididae; genus Megalobrama; species Megalobrama amblycephala. The sequence goes on along the minus strand of NC_063052.1, from coordinate 34,490,127 downwards.
TGTCACGTGATTGTGAGTGAATGTGATCATCCTTTCCTCTTTCCTACTGTACAGAACGAAATAAACATGAATGAAAATAAAAAATATGTTGAAAGATACAGTAGCTTACCGAAATCTGTATCACGTCAGTTCAATCAGTGTTGCAAACAATGTCACGTAACATTATACCTCAGAAAAGCCATTCGTTGACCATAAACTTATAGTCAGCAAGAAAAATAACAAAACTTAATTATGTAAGTAAGCATAAGTAACTTTATTATAAAATTGACTTAAACTAGGGTGCTCGTCTGTGTTTAATCAAGCACATCGTTTTCATTTTATTCTGGAGACTGAACTCGCGCTCTGCTGCCACACTGGAGCACACTCACCACCTACTGGACAGGGGTGGGAATTACAGTTACAAGCTACATAATCTGTCAAAATGACGGACGGGCTGCAGATTTTTTCCGTCACTGCTAAAAAAAATTCCATCAATGATGGAAAATTTTAGGTTAATACGACCTCTGAGATTATATATATATATAACACTACCGCAGGTTACACTCCACGACCGCGGTGGCGCAGTTGTCATGCCTACCGTCACAGCCCTAATTGTACCCCACTGAAGTCCACTATGGAGAAAAATCCTTAAATGTTTTCCTCAAAAACCTTAATTGCTTTTCGACTGAAGAAAGAAAGATATAAACATCTTGGATGAATATGGGGGTGAGTAAATTATCAGGAAATTTTCATGCGGAAATGAACTAATCCTTGCACAAATAAGCCTGAACCTTGAGCTGAGACTCGAACGCGGGTCGCCTTGTGCACAGCTATGGCATATGACACAGCTCTGCCCACAAGGATACTGCTCCTACATAACAGCTTATTTTTAACAGTTCTTTTGTCTTTGGGTCGTTATATTTCTCACATATTTCTGCTAATTCTAAATCAGATACAGATGGAAAAGCAGCATGAACGTTCTTCAAAACATCTTGCCATAAGGTTTTTGAATGACATGAGGGTGAGTAAATGATGACAGAATTGACAGAAAGTACTCTTATAAAATCATGTTGACAACTGCAGACACAGAATTCTGTGAGGTTGAGTATTTATAGCTTCTGGCATATGTGATCAGGATGGCAAGGCAGAAGAGGAAAATTATACCTGAGTGCTTTCATCTCAAATTAGATGTTACATACAAGGTCCTAACTATATGGTTTGAAATTCAAGGATATGAGCAAAAATATACTCCCACTCACACAAAACCATACTAATCAGAATGTAGTGATATTTCATTTTCTAAAAGCTCCCAGCCAGGCCAAACTTTTAATTTAGAATTGAGTGATGCATATTTTGTGAATATGTATATAGAGTGACTTTATAGACATGTCTTTGTCAAGAGTAAATTTGCAGCATATCTAATGAAAATCATCCAGAAACGCTGTTGTACGGTAATTTATCAGTGACAGCAGAGTAATTTCAGAGTAATTTGCATGAGGCTGATTTCATTAAAAATGATGTCGACCAGACAAATTCCTGACATCAAATCTTGAGGAAAACTAATTTAAAGGTGAAGTGTGTAATATCTCTGCCACTAGCATCACCAAACAATTTTAAAAATTAAATAAAAATAATTTCAAACAGGCTTCTCAAACACGCCTGCCATTGGTTGAACAAACAGATAGTCCCGCCCTAAACTCACACCATTGGTTGAGTCCTTGTTTCTGTGATGTGCTGGTCAGATGCTTAAAGGGTTAGTTCACCCAAAAATGAAAATTCTGTCATTAATTACTCACCTTCATGTCGTTCCACACCCGTAAGATCTTCGTTCATCTTCGGAACAAAAATTAAGATATTTTTGATAAAATCCAATGGCTCACTGAGGCCTCTATTGCCAGCAAGGCAATTAACACTTTCAAGTTCCAGAAAGCTACTAAAGATGTATTTAAAACAGTTCATGTGACTACAGTGGTTCAACCTTAATGTTATGAAGCAACGAGAATACTTTTGTGTGCCAAAATAACAACTTTATTCAACAATATCTAGTGATGGGCGATCTCAAAACACTGTTTCATGAAGCTTCGTAGCTTTACGAATATTTTGTTTCGAATCAGTGGTGCGGAGCACGTATCTAACTGCCAAAGTCACGCCCCCAAGTGGTGAACCATTGAAATTTCGAAACACTTATGATGTAACAAAGCCTCGTTTACTGAAATCACATAACTTTGGCAGTTTGATACATGCTCCGAACTACTGATGCGAAACAAAACATTTGTAAAGTTTCAAAAGCTTCATGAAGCGCCCATCATTTTTATGAAAAATATCTTAATTTGTGTTCCGAAGATGAACTTATGGGTCTCACGGGTGAGTAATTAATGACAGAATTTTCATTTTTGGGTGAACTAACCCTTTAAATCAAAATAATGAAAAAATATGGATTACATTATTCAGGAAAGTGAGTAATGTTTACATATTTATACAGATGTATGTATTTTCTGACATGAGAAGTGTGGAAAAAAATGCAAAAATGTTCAGCTTAAATAGCTCCTTGCGATTTTTCCACCAAAATGGAAACTATTTCAGTGTTTTAACAAAAAAACAAAAAAAAGTGCAGGATGTAGGCTTTTTCCAATTTAAAAAGAACATGAGGGAAAGTATTCTCTGGATATGAAAAATACAGATTGTAGCGGAAAGGTCTAAAATAAAGAGCTGTAAGAGAAAGAGCATTAAAAAAGACAGGAAGTCTCTAATCTTTGACCATTGTCTTCAAGAAAGGCACGGCCTGTCCGAGTCAATGTAATATATCCCTTTCTCCCCAACATCTCCTCTCACTTCCTGCAGAAGACAACATCTCTGATGATGATTAATGGTTTGAGAAGATCTCAGTCTGTTTTGTTCATCAGACACTGCCTGTTTACATCGTCTCCATTGTTCTGTTGTTACAATAGCTACCTGTGATCCTAGCACAAACACACACACACACAGAGATGAACCTAAGGGTCTTTGCTGTATTTAGGACACTTGACACTGAACAATGCAGCACCAGCAGACCTGTCAGCAGTTGTTTGACTTCCGGCGACATGCTGCCGTACTTTGTGTTTACTATGCGAGTGTCAAGGCGGATTTGTCTTTGGAAGTTCCACCAGCAAGAGTAAGTCATGTGTCTGTATGTGTGTGAGGATTTAAGCATAAGATAAAGTATTTTTGGCATAGAATTCATTACATATAATGACTAATCATTTGCTTATGACTACTGGACTTGTAAAATATAGATATAGAGCTATTGGCTTGTCAGTTGCTGGATGACTAGAGTTGCCCTCACGTGCTGTTGGAAACTTCCCACTTCTGAAGTCGTGATTAGGAGCTTGTCGTGTTCCAGTGCTTTGTTGTTGGAAAGAATAGGAAACATGGAGGACACCAGGTTTTTTCTTGCCTATTTCTTGAGGAAATCTTATTAAAGCCAAAATGTATTGAAGATATTTAAATGTAGCATCCCGTTCGTTGACAACCATAAACTTTCACCACGGTATCTAGATAGTCAGCTGGCAGTTTTGGAATTTCTGTCAAATACATGCTATTTTCGCTGTGTAGAAAACATACAATATGCTTCAAATGGTTATTCATATATGTAAATATGAACTATTTTTACAACAAGACAAGGCGTTGTGGAAAAAAACTAATAAAGAATATCAATCACAGCAATAATATTCTCCCCTCCGCCAAGTTTAAAGTTTATGGCACATTCAACTCGGAAACTTGGAAATTGTCCTATAGTAAACATGACTTGAGAGTGTGTTCTCCAATTTCCAACTATGAAACTCGTATTTACAATAACAAGTAACACATTGAATTAAACGTGACAGTTTGTATTAGAGAGATTAATTTAATTGAAAAACATAACAATAATCTTTGATTTATTTATATCTTCGAAAAATATTTTTTACTGTGTAGATCAGTGATGTTACTGTTACCTAAAACTAAAACTATTACAAATCATTTTCAGCAACTTAAAGGTGACATCGAACGTTTTTTTAACAAGATGTAATATAAGTCAAAGGTGTCCCCTGAATGTGTCTGTGAAGTTTCAGCTCAAAATACCCCATAGATTTTCTTTTATTAATTTTTTTAACTGCCTATTTTGGGGTATCATTAACTATGCACCGATTCATGTTGCAGCCCCTTTAAATGCTCACGCTCCCCGCCCACGGAGCTCGCGCTTGCCTTGAACAGCATAAACAAAGTTCACACAGCTAATATAACCCTCAAAATGGATCTTTACTAAATGTTCGTCATGCAACACGTCTAATCGTGTAAGTACAGTGTTTATTTGGATGTTTATATTTGATTCTGAATGAGTTTGAGGCTGTGCTCCATGGCTAACGGCTAATGCTACACTGTTGGAGAGATTTATAAAGAATGAAGTTGTGTTTATGAATTATACAGACTGCAAGTGTTTACAGTAAGAAACGATGGTAACTTTAACCACATTTAACAGTACATTAGCAACATGCTAACGAAACATTTAGAAAGACAATTTACAAATATCACTAAAAATATCATGTTATCATGGATCGTATCTGTTATTATTGCTCCATCTGCCATTTTTCGCTATTGTCCTTGCTTGCTTACCTAGTCTGATGATTCAGCTGTGCACATCCAGACGTTAATACTGGCTGCCTTTGAACATGAGCTGGCATGTGCAAATATTAGGGGCGTACACCCCGACTGTTACGTAACAGTCGGTGTTATGTTGAGATTCGCCTGTTCTTCAGAGGTCTTTTAAACAAATGAGATTTATATAAGAAGGAGGAAACAATGGAGTTTGAGACTCACTGTATGTCATTTCCATGTACTGAACTCTTGTTATTTAACTATGCCGAGGAAAATTCAATTTTTAATTCTAGAGCACCTTAAAATAAAGCTGAAATAAAATAAAATATAAATATTAGATGAAAAACTTAAACTTAAAAACTTAACTGAAATAAATGTCTAAATCAAAGTACTTAATCTAAAATTAAGTAAAAATTAAGTAATATTCAAAATATTAATAAATACTATAATAGTACATAAAGCAAACAACACTTACCAGGATTATTTTAACCTTGTGTAAATGACAAACCTAATCATTTTTGATCAGCCAGTATCAGCATTTTTTTTTTTTTTATCATTTTCATTAAACTTTGATAGCCCCCTTAATATTTTGTTGTATGAATATCTGAACATACAATATATCGTATATTTTATTCTAGCTTGATGCATTCTTTTTTATCAGCACTTGAATGTGGGTAAGTTTCATTAAAAAAAAAGCAACATTTTGAACAAAAAGCAGAGAAAATCGCATTTTTCTCAAAGACTACTTTACGTCCGGATTGGATTCAGAATGATGATCAAAACATATACGGAGTAGACTGAGTCCATCAACACCCCCAAAGTTTCACAGTCCTATACCACTTGCTAAGCAATGCTTCTATCACTTGTTTCTGTTTCTTTTTCACCCGCGTTTTGATCCGGAGATTCCATACTCTTTCCGAAGATGCGTAATAGTGGCCTCTGCCGTGCTGGAAAATTCCGTCAATGGCAGGGAAAGATTTAAAGTCAAGAGAAATAGTGTTTTTTGGTAGTGCTTGATACTATCCATCAGGAATTGATTTGATTATGAATACAATCTCTGAAAAATAACAGGGGTTCATGGTGTCATTAATACATTTTGATAAACTATTGCAAAGATGCACATTGTTTGCTTTGGAATATCATGCACCAATGAATCATTCACAAAAAGACCAGGAAAGAAAGGAAATTTGGTCAATTTTGTTTTCATGCTGACTGCAAAGATTTAGGCTAAATAAACTGACCTTTCAATTAGTGTACAGCAAGTTGCTTTAGAAGAAAAGCGTGTGCTAAATGGCAATTAAAAGCAGGTTTGTGTTCAAAAGCCTCCCAGTTTGACAGAGCCCTGCTGATAGAAACATCTGTACACATTCACATATTTTCAGCTTCTCAGCAGGGCTGAGAAAATCGAATTCACGACAGGTACTTGGCAGGAGTATCTGCAGGAGACAGCAAGGTTTTGCCAGACTCCTGGAGTGCAGCTGATGATACCGTGAGTCACCTCACGCCAGGACTCAGATTGCAAAGTCACCTGCGCTCTGTGCTCTAACACTTAGGCAGGAAGTCAAGAGAAACGCCAAACACGACTGACTATTACAACACAAGAGATGCAGTGACGGATACAGACGGTTACGTGTAAATTTATTCCATGAGCTGAGTTACCTGACGGTGTAATAGAATATCATTTGGGATAAAAACTGTGCATAAATTCAGTGAGGTTACATTAGAAAATAATCTGATAGAGTTATAAGACATCTACGAAAATATCAACACACTAATGCTGTTATACAAACCATTAGAAAGCACAATGCAATCACGATAAAGATAATTCGCTCAGACTAGCTTCTAAACCAATTTGCAGGGGACATATCATGGAAAATTCAATTTTCTTTGCTCTTTTGTAGTAAAAGAGTTCAATATGTACATGGAGACATATTCTGATGTACACAGCGAAAAGCTCACACAGAACATTTATTGAAATAAATCTGCATTAACAGGTCATTCAACAATAGTCATGTATCTGGAATAGTAAGTTTACTATTGCTGCAAAAAGAATTGTTGGTTTAACTTAAAAGTTAATACAATGAAGGTGGTTTAATCAACAGAAACTCAAAGGGCCCTATCATACACCCGATGCAATGCGGCACCAGGCGCAATCCAAGTGTTTTTTGCTAGTTTCAGCCTGACACAGTTACTTTCACATCCAGCGCCACGTTGTTTAAATAGCAAATGCATTTGCGCCCATTTGTGCACCGCATTGTTGGCGTTATATTGAGGCAACTGCAATAGGCTGTGCCATCGACCAACTGAAACCTGAAAAAAGGTGTAATATTTTTTTTTTGCTATATACACACACACACACACACACACACACACACAAACCCCATTCCAAAAAAGTTGGGACACTGTACAAATTGTGAATAAAAACAGAATGCAATGATGTGGAAGTTTCAAATTTCAATATTTTATTCAGAATACAACATAGATGACATATCAAATGTTTAAACTGAGAAAACGTATCATTTTAAGGGAAAAATGTGTTGATGCCATGAAATTTAAAATCAACTTATCTCAAAAAAGTTGGGACAAGGCCATGTTTACCACTGTGTGGCATCCCCTCTTCTTTTTATAACAGTCTGTAAACGTCTGGGGACTGAGGAGACAAGTTGCTCAAGCTTAGGAATAGGAATATTGTCCCATTCTTGTCTAATACAGGCTTCTAGTTGCTCAACTGTCTTAGGTCTTCTTTGTCGCATCTTCCTCTTTATGATGCGCCAAATGTTTTCTATGGGTGAAAGATCTGGACTGCAGGCTGGCCATTTCAGTACCCGGATCCTCCTTCTACGCAGCCATGATGTTGTAATTGATGCAGTATGTGGTCTGGCATTGTCATGTTGGAAAATGTAAAGTCTTCCCTGAAAGAGACGACGTCTGGATGGGAGCATATGTTGTTCTAGAACTTGGATATACCTTTCAGCATTGATGGTGCCTTTCCAGATGTGTAAGCTGCCCATGCCACATGCACTCATGCAACCCTATAACCATCAGAGATGCAGGCTTCTGAACTGAGCGCTGATAACAACTTGGGTTGTCCTTGTCCTCTTTAGTCCAGATGACATGGCATCCCAGTTTTCCAAAAAGAACTTCAAATTTTGATTCGTCTGACCACAGAACAGTTTTCCACTTTGCAACAGTCCATTTTAAATGAGCCTTTGACCAGAGAAAACGCCTGCGCTTCTGGATCATGTTTAGATATGGCTTCTTTTTTTACCTATAGAGTTTTAGCCGGCAACGGCGAATGGCACGGTGGATTGTGTTAATCGACAATGTTTTCTGGAAGTATTCCTGAGCCCATGTTGTGATTTCCATTACAGTAGCATTCCTGTCTGTGATGCAGTGCCGTCTAAGGGCCCGAAGATCACGGGCATCCTGTATGGTTTTCCGGCCTTGACCCTTACGCACAGAGATTGTTCCAGATTCTCTGAATCTTTGGATGATATTATGCACTGTAGATGATGATAACTTCAAACTCTTTGCAATTTTTCTCTGAGAAACTCCTTTCTGATATTGCTCCACTATTTTTCGCCGCAGCATTGGGGGAATTGGTGATCCTCTGCCCATCTTGACTTCTGAGAGACACTGCCACTCTGAGAGGATCTTTTTATACCCAATGTTGCCAAATGACCTAATAAGTTGCAAATTGGTCCTCCAGCTGTTCCTTATATGTACATTTAACTTTTCCAGCCTCTTATTGCTACCTGTCCCAACTTTTTTGGAATGTGTAGCTCTCATGAAATCCAAAATGAGCCAATATTTGGCATGACATTTCAAAATATATAAAATATATTTAAAATATAATATATAAAATTTTATATAAAATATATATTTCATCTTTTTTTTCCATGATTCCACAATTGTATGATTAACATTAATGAAAGAGTCAACCTATATATTAAGAACGTACGTACAAATAAAGATGTACAGATGTTTAATTGTTATTTTGAGCATTGGGACCACTAAACAAGGACTAGATGAACAATTTTTTGTGTAAACCTCAAATTTGATCAAAATTGACATTTTTCACTTGTTTTGCCAGTAGCTCGAAATGAGCCTGTGCACATCCTGACTCATTTTGCCAGCACGGGTCACATATGTTATCTGAACCACATTAATTAAGTTGATTTGACAAAAAATGTTGTGATAACAAATCATGAAAATAATATTTTACAGTGTATGCACAGTATGAAAACCTGGATGACTTATTACATTTGCCAATATGTGCAGTACACTACAAAGAACACTTTGAAATACTGTATCCCACAATGTAATGCACTCAACCTGATCTTTCATTTCTAGCATGGTGAATGAACAGGAAGCTACATCAACCTTGATTGCTCACGTCTTTCTTGATGTTGAAGTCAAACGTATTGGATTACTAAGAATTAAATATGCATATTATGAGGTCCTGTGAACAGCACAATGACGTGACAAAACTGGAACATACTACTCTTTGAGATTTTTGTGGAATAGTACCTGCTTTTTCAAAAATCGACAAAGTCATCAAGTTATGTTTACCACAGGCTTTATTTTACTCATAAATTGGAAAAACTCCATTATAAAACACCCTACATGAAAATCTAGAGGGAACCAGGGGAGAATTAGTCATCCCTGCAGCATTCTATAAGAGTGAATTTGAATCCCACATGCAATTTTAGCGAATGAGACCCATTACAAGAGAACATCAGAATAAAAAAATGATTAAAAAAAAGTGTAGAATTTAACCGCTTTGGCTTTTAGCGGGAAAGCCAGTACAAGAGTCGCATAAAGATTATCACTCATGTTTCCAACACATGGATGTAACAGGACCTCAAAACCTTAGCGAGCAGTGACTAACCCGCAGTGAGAGGATTACATTTCCAGCAGGGGGGAAATACATCATCACTGTAATTCAATAGCATGAAAGAGTCACTAAAAAAACGTCAAGGGATGTTCCTTGTTCTTAACCTTGCAAAGGTTGTAAATACAAGACATGATCATCTCATCTACTGAGTTTCACAAGAAGACCTTGAATAAAGTCTTTGAATAATGACATGAATCACAGTTTAGTTCTGTGTTAGATTTTGTCTTTTTTTTCAATGACTTCAATTTCTTTTGTCATTTTCAGCTCTGTCATGTTCAAGGTTTCTCTGATATTAAATGTAGAAAAACACTTTTCTAAAATAAAACATTAAATGAGTTTTTGGGTTCTTCAGAATGGCATTTTGAAATGCTATGGATGAGGTATAAGAAAAGGTACATAAAATATCAGTATAATTTACTCCACATTATAAACATTTTGCTAAGGAACCTATTGATCCGACTGTCTGCATGTACAAATGTGGATCTCACACATCATTTCTATACATTAAAGGTACACTATGTAACTTTTGGCCCTCTAGCGGTTAAAAAACAAAGCTGCATGCATTTTATGGAAGAACATTGTTTTGGTTGTGCTTTGGCTCTGCGTGACTGTGCGGATGATTATAGTTATCCTACTGCTCATAAAACATTCACTATTAGACTTAAAGGGTTAGTTCACCCAAAAATGAAATTTCTGTCATTAATTACTCACCCTCATGTCCTTTCAAACCTGTAAGACCTTCGTTCATCTTCGGAAAACACAAATTAAGATATTTTTGATGAAATCTGTTTTTTTTTATCCCCCATAGAAAGCAACATATAATTACCACATTCAAGGTCCAGAAAAGTAGTAAATACATTGTTAAAATAGTCCATGTGACTGCAGTGGTTCAACCTTAACCCTTTAGAACCTAAAGCTAAAATAGCCCGTTTTCACATATTATGTTTTTTTTTTATTATAAAATTCTCTAACAACGTGCCATATTCAAGTGCAAGGTGTCATTTTTTTCAGAAAACAACTGGCTTTCAATAAATTACAGTTATTGACCATTAATGTATATGGTGTGTTTGTAAATAGAATTTAAATAGCCGAAAATAAAAAAAAAATTATAATAAATTTAGAAAAAAAAAAGAGAAAAATGATGATCGCAAGAATTTAACACTTCAAACTTGAAAATTCAACTATATTACATATATTCAAGTCTTTTTGTGACATTTGGTTGCACAGTTTTCATTCATGAGAATTTTTTTTCATCTCCATTCAAATCCTCCTTCCACCCGCTCTCCCCGAAAGCGCCTGCCATTTCCTAAAGGAAGGCACGAAATTACCGTAATAACCCTTATATTGACAAAAAGCCCTTGCTGTCTGTAGCAATTTGAATGATTACGATGGCGCAAACAGTTCAAGAGTTACAGTAACATGAATACAGCTTGGTTGGATGTTGTCGCCGACGACACATCCGGTTTTAAAGGGTTAATGTTATGAAGCGACGAGAATACTTTTTGTGTGCAAAAACAAAACAAAAATAATGACTTTATTCAACAATTTCATCTCTGTTATCTGAGACAGCATAGTAAATTTTGTTAATTTCGAACAAAAAAGTTACATAGTATAACTTTAAACATCTTTTTGATTTTTCTAATGTGGGCCTCAATATTCAAAAAGGCTGTATATGCAATGCAAGAGAATCTGACATTACATAACAGAGTCTACAATTCAAACTTTAAAGGTTTATCTTGATGGCTTTTATGTCTCTTTTTTGTTAAATGTTGTAAAAATGCTGAACATTGCTTGAGGGACATTACATGGTATATCGTTTTAATTAGTCAGTGCTCTTATGTGGTAACAAAGAACTTTCTGCTGGACTGATAGGATCTAAACCAATTAAATCCTGTGTGCCTGAGAGGCCAGTCCACTTCTGTAGATCTCAGATCATTAACAGCTTTAATTAGGGCTGTTTCATGGCTGTGATGTTGATGATCACAGATCTTCAACAGAGACTACATTTCTATTTATTTTAAATAGAGGGTAAAAGTCCAAATTAAACTTATGGCTGTTTCTTCAACTACACTGATGTTTATATGACAGATTTAAATTTTTTTCTAATATGAAAGGCACATTAAAACTGTCTTTGAAAGTTTTTTTGCCATGCTTTTATTACATATCACTTAAAATATAAAAAGAAAAAAATATAACTTAAGAATATTTAAATAGTGTATCATTAAAAAAAAAAAAAAAAACTGCATCATTTGAGATCAGACAAAACTGACATATCATGGTTCTACAAAAAACAATTTTATGAAAAATTTTACAGGACATGCATGAACATTGTTAGTAGTGGATATACTTGCATTGTAGGAGAGTTCTGTTAGAACGTTTTCTGAACCAACAAATGACATTTTCGTCTCATCTCAAATTAAAAGAGAGTGTGAAAAGAGGGGTTATTTCACCCAAAAATGAAAACAATGTCATTTATTACTCATCCTCATGCCATTCCACACCGGTAAGATCTTCGGTAATCTTCGGAACACAAATTAAGATATTTTTGTTGAAATCCGATGGCTCAGTGATAGCCAGCAATGACATTTCCTCTCTCAAGATCCATAAACGTAATAAAAACATATTTAAATCAGTTCATGTGAGTACAGTGGTTCAATATTAATATTATAAAGCGACAAGAATATTTTTGGTGCGCCAAAAAAAACTAAATAATGACTTATTTAGTGATGGCCGATTTCAAAACACTGCTTCAGAAAGCTTCGGAGCATAATGAATCAGTGTGTCGAATCTGCTGTTCAGAGCGCCAAAGTCACGTGATTTCAGCAGTTTGGTGGTTTGACGCGATCCGAATCATGATTCGACACAAAAGATTCATAACGCTCCGAAGCTTCATTAAGCAGTGTTTTGAAATTGGCCATCAATAAATAAGTCGTTATTTTGTTTTTTCTCGTCACTTTATAATATTAATATTGAACCACTGTACTCACATGAACTTATTTAAATATGTTTTAGTTCATTAATGGATCTTGAGAGAGGAAATGTCATTGCTGGCTATGCAGGCCTCACTGAGCAATCGGATTTTATCAAAAATATCTTAATTTGTGTTCTGAAGATTAACGAAGGTCTTACGGGTGTGGAACGGCATGAGGGTGAGTAATAAATGACAGAATTGTCATTTTTAGGTGAACTAACCCTTTAAGAGACACTACTTTCTAAAGTTCCACAAAGAAAAAGTGTTCAGTTGAAAAAAAAAAAAAAACACCCTTCTATTTCTCAGTAATTTTTCTTAAAAAGGATGTTAAATTGGCCCATAATTGCTGAGTGTCAAATGTTGTACAAATATTTCTTTAAAAGCATGTAAAGTAGCTTCTTCTAATTGGAGATGATTCCACAGAAAGGCTCATTTGCATAATTCAGAAGAGCTTGGTTTATAAACAGCTTAATATGGCTAACGGAAGCTGTAAACATTGAGTTTTAATTAAAATGGATTTGAGGGTCGGGGTCTATCTGGATCTACTCAGCAAATAGGAAGAATGCTAAATTTAAGCACTAGGGATTTGAGCATTAATTTCACTTCATTCTCACGTACACAGATACTTGTGAGTTATATAGTGGGTTATATTACTAAACATACAAAAACAAGTAAACAAAAAGCTTGCTGGGGGCAAGGCATATCCGTTATTGGGGTAATGAAAACATTTGAACTAAAACACTGTTATGAAAATTAATAACACTTAATAAAAATAACACTCCTAGACTATCAATAATGCATCAATGTTTTCGAATCATCTAAAAGTAATAGCTGCATGATGTTAAGCACCACAGTGAATGAAAACCAGTAAACTGAAGCCCGTTTTATAAAACACATCCTACATGAGATTAATTAGATATCCTAGATACACAACATACAGCAAACATAAAGATGCAAATACAAGTGAACTTGAGTTACGTGCTTGTCTGAATGTGTAACTCCTGTTGTGGGTGCACTCTTCCCGTAACAACGCTCTAAAACATGGACTAATGCAAAACTAATGCACAAAAAAATTACAACATTCTATTACAACAGTGTTTTCATTATAATGTTATATACACCGATCAGACATAACATTATGACCACCTTCCTAATATTTTTCTACCAAAACAGCCCTGACCTGTCGAGGCATGGACTCCACTAGACCCCTGAAGGTGTGCTGTAGCATCTGTACCACGATGTTAGCAGCAGACCCCTTTAAGTCCTGTAAGCTGCAAGGTGGAGCCTCCATGGATCGGACTTGTTTGTTCAGGAAATCCTACAGATCCTCGATTGGATTGAGATCTGAGGAATTTGGAGGCCAAGTCAACACCTCAAACTCGTTGTTATGCTCCTCAAACCATTTCTGAACAATTTTTGCTTTGTGGCAGGAGCATTATCATGCTGAAAGAGGCCACAGCCACCAGGGAATACCGTTTCCATGAAATGGTCTAAAACAATGCTTAGGTAGGTGGAAGTGTATTCTTGTGGCAGTTGTCCAAAATGTTTAATCTGGATCAGAATGATCTGGAATCCCATGTTATGCTGTCCAGGATCAGGAAATCCATCTTACTTTTGTGCCTGTTTCTCAAAGTAAAATTGGATCACCCTGATCCAGACTTTTTCATACAAATGGTGTATTTTCTTGACCAGTTTTAAAGTTTTATTACATTTTTGTTCCTGAAATCCACCCTTCTACTGGGATCAATATAATCCTGATTTTTTGGATCAAAGCTATCCCAATCTTACTAAAACGTTTTGAACAACACAAACTGAAGATTTGATCCAGATCAAAACTAAGATTGGATTTTATGATTTAATCTGATTTCAGAATCCTTTTTTTTCCTTTTGAACAACTAATTTTCAAGATTTGATCCAATATACGATATCCGAAATCCGATCAGATTATGAGCAACTGGCCCCTCATGATCAAAGTGATCCCAGGCATCACTGCACGCTTTCAAATCCATAGTTTCACTTTATTTCGCCAGTATGGACTGAATGCTATCCTAATGCTAACCAATCAGACCTCAGGTACTGCTAAAAATGCTGCAATAACTGGAAAAAAGAAATATACTTTTTAAAGTCATTTTCATGACCGATCATCGCTATTACGTCCACTCGTGTACTTGTGCACATCCCTAATACATATTATATATATATATATATATATATATATATATATATATATATATATATATATATATATATATATATTTTGATTAATTTGAGTAAAAATGTATTTTCCTTACCAAGAAAGTGGCAAGATGAAAACCACCATTTTCTGTTTCAAACTTTCACATAGCATCTTTAGGTTATGAAACCATAAATTCTAGATTCTAGATTCTATTAAAAACATAAATTCTAGAATCTAGATTTTGATTTTCAAAAGTTTATTATAAAAACATATTTTTTCCCCAAAATGTAATAAATCCATGACACATTTTTTTTTTCCAAAAAGCAATTAATCCATCAATATAAAAGTTATTTTTCATATTGAAAATACACAACAAAGTAAGTTGACTCGCCTCTGAACTTTGTCAATACTAATCTTATATACAGGCATTTGACTAAAAATGAATTCAACGAGTCATCTTGTTAATGCTATAAATGACTTGAGCGCCTCATCTTCTTAATCTCCTCACATAAATGATTATATTTCGATGGCTTACGTTTTCCTCCCCACCGCAGAAACCACCACAGGTTCATCAGTGCCATCAAAATTATTAATTTTTCTGTTTTTGTTGATCATAAAATAGATAAGGAAAACTAGGATTCCGGGTGTATTCAGAGCGCCGCCATTTTTGTTTACAGTGCGTGGAATGGTGTGCTGTGATTGGTTGAGCGGATATATCGCAGTCTGCAGAGAAGAGGGACAGGCATTTGTCGCGTTTTGGAAAGAAAGGGAGAAAAATGCTCGCATTTTGCGCAAAATTAATAAATGACTTTTCAATACCAACCAGATACAATACTGATTTTGGCGGAAACTCAATTTTTAAAAAAATGCCGTTTATCGCATTTTGGAACCAAACTCTTCATATATATATGTATATATATAATATATAAAATATAATATATATATATATATATATATATATATATATATATATATATATGAAGAGTTTGGTTCCAAAATGCGATAAACGGCATTTTTTTAAAAATTGAGTTCCGCCAAAATCAGTATTGTATCTGGTTGGTATTGAAAAGTCATTTATTAAGTTATTATATATATATATATATATATATATATATATATATATATATATATATATATATATATATGTGTGTAAAAAATATATGTTATTATATATATATATATATATATATATATATATATATATATATATATATATATATATATATATATATATATATATATAAAAAATTAAAACCAGAAAGAAATCACCTGCTAAGCTTGTTTTCAGAAAATATATCTTAAGAGTGCATTTGGTCTTGTAGCACCAGACCAGCACATTTTAAGAATATAATTTTTTTGCAGTGCCTGCACTGTACCGTCAATCATGTTGACAGATCTTAGCAAAATCCATCCTGCTCTGCTGTCTTTATCAAGCATCTGAGTGTAACTCACATCATCAGGGGAACTAGAGCTTGCAGCTTCCTGTTCCGACGGCAGAAGGTGGAGATATCTGGGAATCTAAGCATGGCAATAAACTTCACAGGGAAGGAATCACAGGGTGTGACCCTCAAGCCCGGACTGAGATGCCATCTCAAAGTCTGGCCCGAATGAGATTTGTGCAAATAGCACAGGAAGTAAAGCCCCCTGAGGACAGCTCAAGGTTAAAAGCCCACATAAAGAGCCAGCAGCTCAGAAGAAATACATCTGCAAAACACAGAATTTTAAAAAAAAAAAGGCCTTTTCAGTGAGCCATAAAAGCAAATAATCCCAGACACAGAAAACATTTTCTGAATTATTTTTGTTTTGTTTTTTTGGTACCAATAACTAAACAACCTTAAAGCAACGCAACATTAGTTAGGAAGCATAACTGCACAAGTCTTGTTTTCATAGAATGCATCTTGAATGAAGTTTATTTTTCTCATCCCATAGGCAAATTTTTTTTCCTACTTTTTAAACCTCACTCAATTTGGTTAGGTTTATGCTTACAACAAGAGAAAAACAACTTGCCAAAATAATTCATTCAAGTATATTCCCTGAAAACAAGTTTTAATATATAACCCAATTTTACTTCTCATTTGATCTTGTTTTAAGGATGCTTAGATCTTTTTATTGGAAAACATTATACAAATACTTGCACTAAAATGATTTTTCCTTTGTACTTCCTCTCCAAAAGTAGTTTGTAAGTCCTTAATGAGGTTCTAAAAGTCTCTTTCTTCACTTTCTCCACATTCACACGGAAACAGGTTTCATCTTTTCTGGGCTGCTTAAGTAAAACTGTGAAAATTTATTCTGAATGCTATTTAAAACACAAAATAAAATCCCATAGAGCTGGAGGCTGGCGCTCAGACAGACGTGCATCTGCCGACAGCATTGCCTTGCTTCTTCACTTCAAAGAAACAGATTTCCCAACCGCAAAAAAGCCACAGGGATGATTTACCGTCCTGAAGATCCCATAAAAAACCTTCACATCACATCCATACAAAGTTGCCTTTTCGAGAGCCCAAATCAGGGGGCGAGGGCATGTTTAATGGTGTCACCTGCTAATAGGTTGAAGCTATCAGCTTTCCCTTTGCTCCTTTAAACATAAAACGGTTTTGGTGCACTGGGATCACCTATTAAACCTTCAACACACACACACACAAGTTCTCTCATCAGTACAGAAATGACAGCCCTTTCATCTCACATCCCCATAATCCGCTCTCATTAGCGGCACTGAGCAAAAGTAGAGGGCGGACACATGGATGAAGGAGATGCATCACTGCTGCTTGTGAAACAGTGAACCATGGCTGTACAAAAAACAATCCCTCCCTTCTCCGTTGTCGCACACACCAGGGACCCTCCGTGTCTGCATACAGAGACACGCTAATTAAAGCAAACCTTGCATGAGCCTGGTGAGATTTGCAGTTCTTCCTTATCGCCTGCACCCCCGGTCTGCCTCCGAAGACGTGTTAAAGAAACAAACAAACATAGGTGGGAATATAACAAGCAAATGCAAGAGTGGGCTTCTCTTGAGGCAACGGCGACGTACATGCGTATCGGAGCACCATCAGTTCCTCATAATAATGCAGTGCTAAGCTCTCGCGTAGTGCTTTTTCAACCCTGACAAGGCTGAAATGATATGACACAGTCGAGAGCCAAGATGGCATGACTGTTTAGGATAAACACCAATGTGCCAATAAGAAGAATAAGGGTTATTTTTATAAGGCACAAAGGTGAAGATATCACCTTGTTTTCTACTGAAGCTAAGCCGGGTTGAAAAAATTTCATTATAAAATTATATTTTTAAAGTCTGTTTACATTTGAAATATTCACTCCTGCTAAAAAGTTTGTGGGTCGGTAAAACGTAGCTCTTACGGAATGAACGCGGTGCCAGTTTTGTTTTTTTCCGTAAGTAGAATAGGGAAGGCGTAGAACATACGGCGTAAGCGTTTTGAAGAATGCGGAAAGCGGAAGCACATGCAAGGCGATAATTTGTGTTTATAAAGCATATACAGTTGTATTTTTTTCGAAAATGACCAATCGTTTTGCTAGATAAGACCCTTATTCCTCGTCTGGTATCGTTTAAAGCCCTTTGAAGCTGCACTGAAACTGTAATTTTGACATTCAACCGTCTGGAGACCATTGAAGTCCACTATAAAGGAGAATAATCCTGGAATGTTTTCATCAAAAACTTTAATTTCTTTTCGACTGAAGAAAGAAAGACATGAATATCTTGGATGACATGGGGGTGAGTAAATTATCAGGACATTTTTATTTAAAGGTGCCCTAGATTCAAAATTTTAATTTACCTTGGCATAGTTGAATAACAAGAGTTCAGTACATGGAAAAGACATACATTGAGTTTCAAACTCCATTGCTTTCTCTTTCTTATGTAAATCTCATTTGTTTAAAAGACTTCCGGAAAACACGAGAATCTCAACATAACACCGACTGTTACGTAACAGTCAGGGTGTATGCCCCAATATTTGCATATGCCAGCCCATGTTCCCAACATTATGAAAGGCATTAGACAAGGGCAGCCAGTAACGTCTGGATCTGCACAGGTGAATCAACAGACTAGGTAAGCAAGAACAACAGCGAAAATGGCAGATGGAGCAATAATAACTGACAAGATCCATGATAGCATGATATTTTAAAATTGTCTATCTAAATGTTTCGTTAGCATGTTGCTAATGTACTGTTAAATGTGGTTAAAGTTACCATAGTTTATTACTGTATTCACGGAGACAAGAGCCGTCGCTATTTTCATTTTTAAACTCTTGCAGTCTGTATAATTCATAAACACTTAATTCTTTATAAATCTCTCCAACAATGTAGCATTAGCCGTTAGCCACGGAGCATAGCCTCAAACTCATAGAGAATCAAATATAAACATCAAAATAAATACTTTACTCACCTAATTCGAAGCATGCATACAGCATGGATGACGAACATCTTGTAAAGATCCATTTGAGGGTTATATTAGCTGTGTGAACTTTGTAAATGTGCTGTAATATAATCGAGAGCTCATGTGGCAGGGAGCACGCAAATTAAAGGGGTGGCGCGCTGAAAAAATCAGTGCATAGTTAATGATGCCCCAAAATAGGCAGTTAAAAAAATTAATTTAAAAAAATCTATGGGGTATTTTGAGCTGAAACTTCACAGACACATTCAGGGGACACCTTAGACTTATATTACATCTTGTGAAAAAGCATTCTTGGGCACCTTTAAAAGGCTTCAAATGTTGTATTTGTTAACATTAGTTAATACACTGTCAACTAACATGAACAAACAATAAACAGCTGGATTTTTTATTAACTAACATTAATAAAGATGTAACAAATGTATTGTTCACTGTTAGTTCATGTTAGATGACACATTAATGAATGTTAACAAATGAGACCTGATTTTAAAGTGTTACTATTATTATTAAGCTTCCATTCTGCTTTCTAAAGATGGGTCAGAAATCTGACCTTTATCTTGAGCCTAGGTATTTTTCTGTATAAAACTGTTTTGGAAGCTGAACTGAATTGGAAATGTTTGTATTCAGATTTATAACATTACTCTAAAGGTGGGTAGAAAATAAGTTGTCAACTTAAAACAAATAGATACATTTTCATGGTGAGTGCTTTTTTTTTTTTCTTTTTTTTAAAGATATATTTTTGCCATTTTTGTCTTTATTATGATAGGACAGTAAGCAGACAGGAAGCGAAGTGGGAGAGAGAGTGGGGACAAGATCGGGAAAGGTCCGCGAGCCGGGACTCAAACTCGGGTGCCCGAAGCACAAAGGCAGTATATGTCGGTGCTGCCCACTAGGCTATCCTTCTTTTATAAGCCAGTAGAACTGTTTTTTATATAACTGCCTTTTCGTCCTTATCAAACATTTCGAAAACATGCACTAGACAAATTAAAATGTTCAAAACCATCTCTTCCCCAATAGAACCATGCAGATCACATTACTGTACAATATGTTTTCTATTAACAGGATCATGCAGAGTGATCACTGAAATTAATGTACAATTAAAACCAAATGACAAAGCCAGGCAAAGATGACGACCGATCTCATATTGATTTTGATAAATCTCGCCTCTCGCTTCTTTTTGCCCAGATAAGACTGGTTTGGCAAGCACACAGTACGACATAACTGTGAATCTGTCGAAACCAAGTCTGCGCTGAATGATCACACCGGGAGCCCTCAAATCATCACCACTTCTCTTGCCATTTTCTACAGCGCTGTGCAAGGCATTTGATTGGTTTGACAGGCCTATGAAAGCATGTTGCCTTGGTTTCCAGAGTGTGTTTCTGTCATTCTGCCTGTAATAGCTAAATTTTAGATGGAGCTTTGCAGACAGTGAAATTACCTGCACATTTTAGCTGTGAAGATACCGGGATTGCTGATCAAACAAATGGATTTGTGATGCCAGACCGGTTTTAATCAACATGGGTCACCAGTAGAAATAGATAATAATAATAATTATGAAAGATTGTGGATATTAATGGTGTTAGATATGAATGCATAGGTCTACATATTGGGTATGTCCACAAAGTTCCTTGTGAAAACATCCTTTAAAATAAATGAGTCTCCTTGCTCTTAACCTATGGTAATTACTCTGCACTGCACGTCCTACCACCCTCTTTACCACAAAGATCAGCGTGGAAAATCGAGTCGGGTGAGCAGCCAACCGCGATCAAGCAAATTGAAGATGAAGGAAATGAATTCTCAATCAGTTGTGCCATAGTTATTGGGAAACAGCTTAATGAGGATTTAAAAGGGATTCCTCCTGCTGTTCCAAAGAGGTGGAGAAGGAAAACCTGGGCGTAGAGCCATGACAAAATGTCCAAGATGGAATGCACATTGGGCTGTAAACAACATCTGAGCAGGTTTTTCCTTTGTTAATTTTTAAGATTTTGGGACTAATTGGGCAAATGTTTAGGGCAATTTTTTTTTTTTTTTGCTCAAAACAGAACATACAAAGTTAGACAGTCAGAACAGCTACAAAATCTCTCAGAGAGGCTTCTTCCATCCAGTAGTCTAAGGGTGTGTTCACACTTGTAGTTTGGTTTGCTTGGTTCAATTGGTCTGGACCACCAAAAAAAAAAAAGCATTCACATTGGCATTTTTAACAATGAACCTAAAGATACCGAACCTAAAGGCATAGGGATCCGTTGACAACAGGGCTGCATGATAAATCGCAATTAACATGAAATCAGTTTGGCTTAGTGCGATTATGATAAAGGCTATGCTTAGCATTGAAGTATAAATACACTTTATTATCATGAAAATACACAAGAAGGCTTGAAGAACTCATAGAAATCATATATTGTTGTAGTCGTGTGTTTATTAGTCATGTTTAATCTTCTTAAATCTTCAGCTACAGTGATAGTATGATGCTCATAGGTATTTCTTGGAATGATGTGCGTTATATCACAGGGGGCATATTTGGAGTTCCTGCATGAGAGCGCCCTCTGGCTTTCAGATGGAGCAGAACTTACTACTTATCACAGAGCCGTGCTTCACTGAGAAGCTGCGCATAAAAAAAAAAAAAAAAAAAAAAAAAAAAAAAAATATATATATATATATATATATATATATATATAAAAAAAAAATTTAAAAAATCGCTGGCTTAGCCAAATCATATGCGGTTTAATTACAATTTATTGTGCATCCCTAGTTCGCAATCCTTTTATGATGTATGTTTAGTGACGGAACTTACCGAAAACATCCAAAAAAGTGCTGTGTGCTTGGATGCTCATTGCATGTGCATCAATATTATGGTATTTTTTCCAGCTGAGAACTAGTGAAGAGCTTCTAAAATGTGTATAGTAGTCAAAAATAACTGTGTCCACGCCTTTTCAGCACTAATTTTGCACTGCGTGTCTTTAGTAAATCTTGACAGTAGCTTTTTAACACCAAAAGAGTGTTTGCGCTGGAGCAAGCCGTTAGTAAATCTGGCCCTTAGTGACTACATTATGGAAAAGAGAATTTTAATTCAGTAGTTTCAAAAAAAGGTCAACATTATGTTTGTTTGAGCGACTCAACCAAGAAAGTCTGTAATACCTTGAGAAAGCTATCCTTTAGCACCCTCATTCATCTTAATGAACTGCCCTAATCAGCAAAACCTTGTCGTGCCTAATTCACTCTACCATACAAGGACATTTAACAGAAAACACTGCTTGATTCACAAACTAAAACAAAGGTACCACCACTAAAAACATATACTTTGTACTTGTTAAATGTATTCTTATACTCTTATATATACACATGCAACATAATTGTGCAGAATTGAAGAATGGACATGAAGTGGAATTTACTCTATTCATCTGTCTATCAACCATTGAAAAGTTTGGGGTAAGTAAACATTTTTATTTTTAAGAAATTAATACCTAATAGTAAGGTTAGTATTATGGTTTCCACTAAAATATTATGCAGCACAACTGTCTTCAACATTGATAATAAAAATAAATGTTTCTTGAGCAGCAGATCAGCATATTAGAATGATTTCTGAAGGACCATGTGACACTGAAGACTGGAGTAATGATGCTGAAAATTCAGCTTTGCATCACAGGAATAAATGTAATTTTAAAATATATTAAAATGGAAAAGAGCTCTTTAAAATTGTAGTAATATTTCACAATATTACTGTTTTTACTGTATTTTTGATCAAATAAATGCAGCCTTGCTGTGCATAAAAGACTTGTTTTAAAAACATGTATTATACAAATGTATATTTGATCAAATATATGCATATAGGCAAAAATAAAAGACTTTTGATAACTAATAAGTCTTGATAACTTCTTACAGTTATATGAATTTCTTTTAATTCCACTTCCTTGTATCCCAATTTGAATTACAACTCTAAACAGTGACCTCTGATTTACAAAAAGATTTTTGTCCAACTCACACATATCAGGGAAATGTCATGGCCACATCTTCTCATGTAGGAGCAGACAGGGAGCAGCTGGAGATATCATGCAGGACAGGAGCCGATAGTGAATAAACCAAAAACTGATAAACTGTGCATATGACTGCTGTGGCATGAGGATACAGATGGAACAAACTTCAGTGACCTTGCTTCTATTGACCAGAAAATGAGCTTAGACTGTGGACTGTGAAGCAGATAACATTGGAGCCAGGCTACTGTAAACAGCGGAAAATATCCGTCAGTATGTCTTGATCTCGCAATGCGGCTATGACGGCTGCTCACTTTGCCACTTTTAGGGATTTGTGCAATTCAGTGTGCTTAAAGATACCCCAGATTTCACTACTGATCTGCAATTAGAAAATAGAACTAATGTGCTCACACTAATTAAAAAAAGGAGTGTCAAAAAAGCAGACAGGGCCGAATGATAGTAAGAAGTCATTATTTATCTGTAATTAAAACAAAAGCAATGTCATCTCTTACTGTTTCACTGCATTGCAAAATACCAAGGTCTACAAGTAATGAGCTGTGCTCTGAAATTCAGTGTATAAAATAAAAAATGAGTTAAATTTATAACTCATATTCATATTCAATAGTTCTGCTTATATTGATGTTCATGTGGATGTAAAATACCAAATGCATTTCATTGTGTGTGTATGCGTGTATGTCTCTCTCTCTTTGTCTCTCTCTCTCTCTCTCTCTCTCTCTCTATATTATATATATATATTACGGCTATCGATTTAATGCGTTAATTAGATTAATTAATTGCAGTGAAAATTGACGTGTTAAAATTACTAACTCATTTAACGCATTATGGAGCATATAGAATGCAATTAGAATGTCCCTAAAATTCAAGAAATTTAGCAAAAAAATGCCTCTGTGGGAGTTTTGTCTCATATTTACATCATATGATATAGTTAAGTTATATCACACAAGCAATGAGTGCATTGTCACACGAGCGCTGTTTTTCTGTCCAGAATAGTAAGAGTGCAAATGTGATATTGATTTTATACAACAGACCAATACATAAGAAGTTAATATTGTGTTATTTTAGACACAATATTGTCTGATTGTTTGTTCAATTTTGCCAACAAAAATATAAAGACAAAGCAGACCTGTTCATCTCCGAGCAACACACAGCAGCATTTTACTGAATGTGCAATTTGAAAGAATCAGGTGAACCATTAGGATTGTTGAACTTGAAGCGGCGCTGCACAGACCGTTTGGTGTATGACAACAAAGTACCATGAGAGTGATTCAAAAGCATACAGAGCCGAGTGCTCTCTAAATGCTAAAGCGGTACTTGGATGTCATACACTGATCGGTTTGATGGTGATCCGCTTCAAGTCAAACAAGCCTAATGATTCAATGGACCATGCATAAAGAGAACCACTTACTTCACTCCTGAATCAATCACCCGTTTGAACTAATCGAATGAATGAATGACTCAATGACTTAATTATTAAGACATTTATTGCCACCTAATGGCAGTTTTAGTTTCTTAATAATAAGTATTATAATTATAGTATAATTTCATTAAAAATAATTTCATATTTCCATAGTAATAAAAAAACAAAAAACATTAAAGGTATAGTTTATCCAAAAATGAAAATTTACTCACCCTCATGGTCCGAAGAGTATGTGTAATAAATTCTATGTTGAATAAAATAAAATATTTCTTGCTGAAGCTACTTTCTCTTTGATGCTTTACACAATAATGACTTTTGGGAGAATAATTATCTTTTAAGAGTAATTTCTCAGCCAAATTTGATGTGCGATTAATGTAATTAATTAGATTAAAAATTTTAATCACTTGATTATATATATACAGTAATCGCTTACCGCAAAATTTTGAACGGATGTGTATGTGTGTGTACATACACACACACACACATCCGTTCAATATTTTGGGGTAAGCAAGATTTTTATTTTATTTTCTTAAAATGAATACTTTCGTTCAGCAAGGATGCGTTAAAGGATTAGTTTACTTTCAAATTAAAATTTCCTGATAATTTACTCACCCCCATGTCATCCAAGATGTTCATGTCCTTCTTTCTTCAGTCGAAAAGAAATTAAGGTTTTTGATGAAAACATTCCAGGATTATTCTCCTTATAGTGGATTTCAATGGCCTCCAAAGGGTTGAAGGTCAAAATTACAGTTTGAGTGCAGCTTCAAAGGGCTGTAAACGATACCAGACGAGGAATAAGGGTCTTATCTATCTGTCATTTTCAACAAAAAAAAATGTAAATGTATATGCTTTATATAAACAAATAATTGCCTTCCAAGTGGTTGAAACCACACTTTCATATTCTTCAAAAAGCTTACGCTGTATGTCATACGCCTTCCCTATTCTACTTACGGAACGAACGCAGCGCCAGTTCCATTTTTTCCGTAAGTAGAATAGGGAAGGTGTAGGACACACAGCGTAAGCTTTTTGAAGAATACGAAAGTGCGGTTTTGGTGGAACCACTTGGAAGGCGATCATTTGTTATTAAAGCATATACAATTAAATTTTTTCAAAAATGACCGATCGTTTCACTAGATAAGACCCTTATTCGTCATCTAGTATCGTTTAAAGCCCTTTGAAGCTGCACTGAAACTGTAATTTTGACCTTCAACCATTTGGAGACCATTGAAGTCCACTATAATGAGAATAATCCTGGAATGTTTTCATCAAAAACCTTCATTTCTTTTCGACTGAAGAAAGAAGGACTTGGACATCTTGGATGACATGGGGTGAGTAAATTATGAGGAAAATTTTATTTGAAAGTGAACTAATCCTTTAAATTGATCAAAAGTGTCAGTAAGGACATTTATAATGTTGCAAAAGATACCTATTTTAGATACATCAAAGAATACTGAAAAAAATATGAAGCAACACAATGTTTTCATCCTTGACAATAATAAGAAGCTTTGCATTACAGGAATAAATAATATTTTAAAATATGTTCAAATAGAAAATGGGTATTTTAAATGGTACTTTTTTTTTTACTGTTGTACTGCAATTTTGTTCAAATAAATGCAGCCTTGGTGAGCAGAAGAGACTTCTTTCAAACACATTTTAAAAACTGAACCCAAACTTTTGTGTTCTCTGTTTGTTGTTAGTTGTTTTTTCAGCGTCTCAATTTTAAATATCAAGTCCATTTTGGCTTATTTAAAATATTGACATTTCTTCAATTCAATTACTGCACTGAACTAAACATGGCAGTTGAAAACTGACCAATCGCTTAAAATGCACTTGGCATCATTTTCAGATTTAATTCTGCCAGGTCAGTTAAAGTGTAATCTCTCACTTAAATTCAGTGGCTGCACTTGAAGAGTTCGCTAACAGATACATATCGTCTTCCAGGTGCCAGTCTTCTTATCACCCTTAAAGGCTTTCTATAAAACACCACGGTCTCCTGCTGGAGCTACAAGGCCAAGGGCAATTTTACGGTATCTCTCGCAGAGGATCTCTGCTGATGTAGAGGTTACTTTTCTCTCTCGCTAGCGCTATCTTCCCTCACTCCACTACATTAGCGTGCTACTGCGCTAATGCCGCAAGGACAATCTCCAAATTGAGCCCAGCAAAAACGTTTGACAGATAACACTTCAAAAAAAGTAGAGAGAGTTTAAAAATGAACCCACTCAAACCGGCCGACATTAACTCAGCTAAAAATCAGCATTATGGTAACACGGTGACGGAAAATGCAAATGTCGCCGCTAATGAAATTTGGCTGCTCGTTTCTTGGCAAGGTTTGGAATTAAAAAGATTTAGGACAGAGGGAGAAGAGGAGATAGAAATGTTCACATATAATGAGAGAAAATGACAAAGGGAGGAAGGTACAGAGGAAGCAGGCGAAGAGTTATTGAGCCGTGAACAACAGAGACGTACTCAAAAGAGAATGAGGCTATTTATTAAGAAATAGAAACATGAAACCAGAGGATCCATCAGTTACCTAGGAGCTCTGTTGGAAAGTCTGCACGTTTGGTGCTGTAACTGCCAGTTTGCTATTGCATACTACCATACTATTACTGCAGTATATACTATATACTTCAAAATCAAAATATGTATAAATAGAGCGCACAATGCAATGCTCTCAACTTCACCTTCCCATTACCAGTTTGACGAATGAAAGTAATATCTCTTTCTTGACTCATTATTTGATCAGGCTGCCAAATGTGAAAACATTTTTACACAAAATTATATCAAAATGCAAAATAATTTCAAGAACTGGAGACTACTCACGTCACATACAACATAATGAGATCATGTGACAATAAGTAGGCCTAAAAGACAATGTTATTGTGGAATAATGCACTTATTTTTAATAAATAGTAGGCAGTATACATTATATGCAGTATTTAATAAGTAGCAAGCTAGTATTTCATTCCGAACACAGTCATTCAAGTCTTTCCATTATCCAGAAAGAAAACAGATGACAAAGAGTTGACAGAGAGTGACAGAAAAACACCCCCAAATATTTTAAAATCGTATTTGTTCCAGGGTTTGTTCCTAAATGAGCAGCTCTAAGTGACATGACAGATTTCATTCAAAGGAATATTTACATATTGCTCATCTGAGACAACACCGCCTGGGGAGATGATGGCGTCGTGATCATCATAAATGTCTCTGTTAACCTATTAAAAGGAACGTTCTGGGTTCACAACCAGTTACATCGACAACATCTGTGACAAGAAAAATTATTTGCCCCTCAGTTGTTAAAAAAAAAAAAGCAACAATTGTAGTTATAGTAAGCAAGCACCAGATAATGCACAGCTTTTAAGACTTCAATATTAAATGTGTTAACACAAAACTAGCATGCTAACTAACTTTTTCTATAAAAAGTTAGATCCAATTTTACTTCCCCTTGTGAAAAAGTACACTTTAGCATTTTTTTTAATTACTTATGGAAATAATATATTTCAAAAGAATATAGTTATGTGCAAATTGAACATACTGTTTTCAAACACTTAAAGGTGCCCTAGAATTAAAAACTTGAATTTACCTTGGCGTAGTTAAATAACAAGATGACATACAGTGAGTCTCAAACTCCATTGTTTCCTCCTTCTTATATAAATCTCATTTGTTTAAAAGACCTCCGAAGAACAGGCGAATCTCAACATAACACCGACTCTTACGTAACAGTCGGGATCATTAATATGTACGCCCCCAATATTTGCATATGCCAGTCCATGTTCAAGGCATTAGACAAGGAAAGGCAGTATTAATGTCTGGATCTGTGCACAGCTGAATCATCAGACGTTGTGCAGGTAAGCAAGCAAGGACAACAGCAAAAAATGGCAGATGGAGCAATAATAACTGACATGATCCATGATAACATGATATTTTTAGTGATATTTGTAAAATGTCTTTCTAAATGTGTCGTTAGCATATTGCTAATGTACTGTTAAATGTGGTTAAAGTTACCATCGTTTCTTACTGTATTCACGGAGACAAGACTGTCGTTATTTTCATTTTTTAAACACTTACAGTCTGTATAACTCATAAACACAATTTCATTCTTTATAAATCTCTCCAACAGTGTGTAATGTTAGCTTTAGCCATGGAGCAAAACCTCAAACTCATTCAGAATCAAATGTAAACATCCAAATAAATACCGTACTTACGCGATTAGACATGTTGCATGACGAACACTTTGTAAAGATCCATTTTGAGGGTTATATTAGCTGTGTGAACTTTGTTTATGCTGTTTAAGGCAAGCGCGAGCTCCGGGGGCGGGGAGCACGAGAATTTAAAGGGGCCGCAGCCTGAATCGGCGCATATTTAATGATGCCCCAAAATAGGCAGTTAAAAAAATGAATTAAAAAAAAAAATCTATGGGGTATTTTGAGCTGAAACTTCACAGACACATTCAGGGGACACCTTAGACTTATATTACATCTTTTGAAAAGACGTTCTACAGCAACTTTAAATGCATGTTATTTGCAAATAATGAAAATGTGTTATAGTTTAAATTTATATCAAACGCAATTAGTTAAGAGTGCTTTTAAAATACTTAAATGGAAGTACATCTTTATATGTGATTTCATAATTACTTCTGTTGTCTTTGAAATATGGTAAAAGTGTACCTAATTTACTGACAAACATTTATGGAAAACTAAAATATTGAGGTTCTATTTATTACACATTTCTAATGAAAAGATTTAAATTTAGTAGATTTAAATATTTATTGTACATGAAATATTGAATAACACAGTCAAAATTAAAATCAAGTACTTTACGTGTTTTACATGTATGTTAGTCAACATAGCAAAATAAGTATACATTGAAGCACAACAAAAGATTATTCAATTCTAATGATTTAAAATGTACTTTAAAGTAAAACTTAAATTTGACATTATGACAAAATGCACTTAAGTGTGCTAAGAAACAGTCATGAAAGTGTTCTCTCTTTAAGTACACTTAAGTGGGCTTTTATTTAATTAATATTATATTATCTGCAAGAACATCTTAAATATACTTTTGACTTAAATGACGCTAATCCTGGTATATTTCGCACAATGTTAGATACCAAGAAAGGACCTTACATAATGAGACAATGGGCCCTATAATACACCCGACGCAATGCGACGCAAGGCGCAGCGCACGTGTGTTTGCTAGTTTGCGTCCGGCGCCGTTCGCTTTTTCCCGTTCAGCGCCACGTCCTTAAATTAGTAAATGCATTTGCGCCAGTTAGTGCGCCCATGGGCGTGCTGGTCTAAAAAAGAGGTGTGTTCAGGCGCATTGCCGGCGCATTGCTATTTTAAGGAGCTGAAAATAGACTGCGCCATAGACCAACTCAAACCTGGTCTAAAGTCTAAAGTCAATGGCGCAATATTTTTTTGTTAGAGCGCGTTGGTAGAAACTGCGCCTCTGGGCGCGTCCACAGTGCGCGTTGACTTTGCTTATTACACACAGGGATGCGCATCACACAAACATGCCAAATATTAAAAACAAAAGGATTACAGTGTAAAAGAATATTATTGTGTAGGCTACATAAATATAAAAATGTAATGATGAATAGTCATTGCGTGTATTAGAATTAGGCTACCTATTTTCAATTCAGCCTATTACTACTTATAATGATGAACGAAATTGGCTAATTAATTGAACAATCGTGCCAATACACACACATTTATATTAACTGACTCATCGCGTGTACGCCATGTAAATAGCAATCCGCCATGGCGCGAGCGCATCTCGCTCTTAAAGGGAATGGGAGATGACTCTCTGATTTGTTAATTGAACGTTACGCCCATTACTCATTAAGAGAATAGGGACAACCCATTTCAAAAATGCGCCCCGGCGCACGGACCATTTTTCCATCGTTAAAATAGCAAAAGTGGATTTGGACACGCCCTGAGTGCACCTGCACCATGCGCTTTACACTTTGCGTTTAGATCGTTAAAATAGGGCCCAATGTCTTCAATCAAACTTAAACTGACAATAAGAGTCTGATGATAAAAACCAAACAAAAACATTATAAACAACAACAATCAGTTTTCACCAGATGCCAGGTGTGTGACAACACACCACTGTTGATGTACTGCAAACACTAACGGGAACTACTTCAGTAACAAATAACTAGAAGTTCATCCGCCTAGAAGAGTCAAAGTGAATTAAGACAATTTTAAATTTGAAATGATACAAATTATAAAATAATAAGATGAGCTTTATATTTTAAAACTGTTTAATTTTATTGTAAGTGCATTACTGTAATCGTGATTTTGCTTTATTTAAACACTATATTTAATGGTGAACAAATAATCCATTAGTATTCAGACTGATGGCTCAATCAGCTTTCATGTAAACACCTCAAATCAATACAACTGAGCTTGATCTGAATGAAATTTTGATTGGATTGTGAGGGATGCTGTAGACCCGAAATAATCCAAGCAACAGGAAAACAATAAGTATGTAAACGCTTGAATAAGACTATATTCTCAATCGGATTCAAAATGACCTTGTTTACATTACAGTTTTACATCTTAAAAACATGCATAGTCATGCGAGCCCTCGAGCTCAGAGGATCTCCTGTCCTTGGCTCATTTTGAGTCAGACTTGTGAATTCAGTAAATTGTTCATTGGAGACTAGCTCTGACTGGATCATTTGAATGAGTGTAATCAAACGGTTCAATTCACAAATGAATCATTCAGTGAGATTTGTGAACCGTTTTAGCAGGTTCATGGTTCACTGAAAAGAATCGGCTCGTTCACGATTCAGACGCCACTATCACGCCTCTGATCGGGTGACAATTTCTCCAGTTCAAAATAACAAGGAATGTTTTTATGGAATGTGGTGGAGTTAAAAAGTATGATATTATGCTTTAGAATGTAGTGAAGTAAAAGTTTCCCAAAATAAAAATACTCTGATAAAGTACTTAAGTATAGGAACGAAGTAAAAATACTGCCACCTACCGGCGACATTATCGTGGTGGCTTTTTCCTGGTTCTGAACGTGTTGACTGGGCACTTGGATGCTCTTAAGATTTGTTTGGAATACATACACTGAAAAAATTTGGAGTAGGATTTACTTTGAAACAATTTTAATGCAGGAATTGTGTGTACGTTTCACAAATAATTACAAAGACACGACAAGTTACAAATTGAATTAACCTTGACATTTTGAAACAGAATGACTGAAATAGTATTTTCTTGTAAAACATACTCCAATGATCTCTGTCTTATCTAACTTTGAAAAACATTTTACAGTGTATAGTGCACATGTAAACAAATATGTGAATCAGATTGCAAAGTTTAGGGTAAACAGAACTTTCAGAATCTGAAATCGGGTTTGGATTCATTC
The DNA here is from genome assembly GCF_018812025.1 of Megalobrama amblycephala. Taxonomy (NCBI): domain Eukaryota; kingdom Metazoa; phylum Chordata; class Actinopteri; order Cypriniformes; family Xenocyprididae; genus Megalobrama; species Megalobrama amblycephala. The sequence continues at coordinate 34,458,305 of NC_063052.1, read as the reverse complement.
GGATTGATGGAAATTAGTGCACATCAACATACCTGAAGCATGAGACTAAATCACTTTCTGTGGTAATAAACATCATTCAACAAATGCTGCGTTCCAAACCCGTAAGACTTTCATTCATCTTCTGAACATTGACATAACTCCCTCCATTGACAGCGTACACAACTACCACTCTTAATGGATTAGTCCACTTTCAAATAAAAATTTCCTGATAATTTACTCACCCCCATGTCATCCAAGATGTTCATGTCTTTCTTTCTTCAGTCGAAAAGAAATGAAGGTTTTTGATGAAAACATTCCAGGATTGTTCTCCTTATAGTGGACTTCAATGGAGCCCAAACTGTTGAAGGTCAAAATTACAGTTTCATTGCAGCTTCAAAGGGCTTTAAAAGATACCAAATGAAGAATAAGTGTCTTATCTAGTAAAACGATCTGTTATTTTCTTTAAAAAAAAATTGTATATGCTTTATAAACACAAATGATCGCCCCGTAAGTGCTTCCGCCAGACAGCCTTCTGTATTCTACAAAAAGCTTACGCTAAATATCCTACAACTTCCCTATTAAACTTACGGAAAAACTGAACTGGTGCCACGTTCGTTCCGTAAGTTGAATAGGGAAGCCCTATCGTTTGGCTAGATAAGTCCCTTATTCCTTGTCTGGTATCGTTTAAAGCCCTTTGAAGCTGCACTGAAACTGTAATTTTGACCTTCAACCGTCTGGAGGCCTTTGAAGTCAACTATAAGGAGAATAATCCTGGAGTGTTTTCATCAAAAACCTTAATTTCTTTTTGACTGAAGAAAGAAGGACACGAACATCTTGGATGACATGGGGCTAAGTAAATTATCAGGAAATTTTTATTTGAAAGTGGACTAATCCTTTAAGCCCCTGATACCCCCTTTCCACCAGCACGAACCGGATGCTAGTTCAAAGCTAGTGCTAATGCCAGTTCGGAGTTGGTTCAACTGACGAGCCTTCTAAGAACCGGTTTGCCTTTCCACGGGCTTGAGAGCCACCACAGAGCCAGGTCTTGCGTCACTGTATACGTCTCATATTTCACAGCAAAGCTAGCGCTGCAGCGCCAAACACAAACACACCAGGCTTGTTCGAGATGCATCGGCTTCTCGCATAGCGATCGGCGCATGACATCAAAGCTCCACGAGAACGATCCAAAAGCTTAAGGAGTCGTATCTCGAACAAGCCTTCTATCAACAATCGCGGATGTTTCACTACTGTTGATGCTCATGGCTTTGCGAACCTACATCGGCATCCAAACACGGCTCGCCGTAATTTGTATATAGACGGAGATTACAGTTGAGCTGCTATTAGCTCGATTAGCTGCTATTTCAAAAATGGCGGTTGTTGGTCACGGTAACCCCACCCCTAGCTCCTGACGCAAGCGGTTCTTACTTCTAGCCCAGCAATGTTTTGGTGCTACTTACGAACCACTTTTCCTGGTTCGGAGCCGGTGCTTTGTGTGTCGAAAGACAAAGAACTGATTTGAAACTAGGCTCTGGCTCCGAACCTCAAACTGCCTTGGTGGAAAAGGGGTATGAGAGATAGTAAAGACTTCATAAAAGTAATCCATGTGACTCCAGTGGTTTAACCTCAATTTTATGAAACAACGTGAGTGATATGTTTCCCTAAAAAAAAACAATTCACCACTTCATTTACAAAATATTAATCTACAATGTGCATTCATGAGAGCATCACGATGCATGCGTGTTGTGAAAGTGGTAGTTGCATAGGCTGTCAATGGAAGGACAGAAAGCTCTCCAATTACATTAAAAAGATATTCATTTGTGTTCAGAAGATGAACAAATGTCTTATGGGTTTGGAACAACATGAGAGTGAGTAATTTATGACAGAATTTTCATTTTGGGCGAACTGTCCCTTTAACTTGTATTGAATGTCTTTAACCATGTCTTTAATGCATGTTGATGCAGACTATTGACATAAAAGAGTTATTGACATAATAGAGGTCACTGGTATTATCATTATGCATTCCCCATGATGAGGACAATTAAGTTGCTATTTTTTTGGCATCATTTTAATCACTGGATGGATGATGCATTTTATTTGCTTAAATGAAAGTTAGTAAGGACAATAGCATTCATTATCTGTCCTTCTGCAGAGCATGCTGCTCTCGTCTGTTGGCATACGGTGCCAGCCATGTTGTCTGACTGCGTTGGTCTTGCCAGCTTCACAGCCACTGAGGCAGCGGCTGCCATACCGAAAAAGGCACTTCAAATTGGCACTTTGATGCACTGAGACAGAAAAGTAGAGGAAGGAGGAGTGCAACGACGGTGGAGTGAGTTTTGGAATGTAGAAACGCTACAAAAAACATGAGAGAGGAAGAGAGTTTTCACTAGGGATGTGCAAAACTACACATTTTCAAAATGGACTAGTCAAAAGTGGAACTGTTTCTAACTTGACATGCCATCTGCACAGAATGTATAACCATTCTAAAGTGTAAAAGACAGATATTCAGAAATATATTACATTACATACAAGATAATACATTAGGAAGAAATGCATATATGTACGTTTAAGGTTGATAAGAAGATGAGACAGTGACAGGAACTGACAGAGATGGTAATTTGGACAGACAGCTCTTTCAGTATCTCCTTCAAAGGCGTGAAGACTCTGAACACGCAACTACCACCACATTTTTATGCAGATCACTCTCCTAGAAACATGCTAATGTACAAGCAAAAACACGGTGAGTTCAGAGATTCTCAAACATTTATGAAATTATTCCATACACCATTGGCCATTAAGAGATTATAGCAAACAGACGCCCTCTGGTTAAAGCTAATCATCACCGAACACTCTTTCACAATCTGGGTTTTTTTTTAAATACATTGCTCAAGGCATAATAGAGAAGACTTTAATACGTCAAAACCTCAAAGGATAAGTCTCACTGCACTGGTTCAAATTCATTGGAATTTCTTTTAATTATAGTCCATTTTGCACATTGAATAACAGTTTGTACAATGATCTAGGATTTACTTTGGGCTCTAATTCAATAAAAATGCATTTCATTTTATGTTTTCAGAGTGAAATATTCCTCAGTGAAAAGTCATTATTAGATGAAATATAAAAATATAGCATTTTTGAATCATCCAAAAGAAGATCAGAAACATTCATTCAGAAAGCAAAAATTTCATTTGATTATGTGAAATAAAGTAGCTTTTTTTAGATATAAAGTCAAATTGTAAATAGCCAGAATTATAAGGTGAAATTGTGAAATATAAAAAAAAAAATGCAATTTAAAAAAATAGTTGCACTTTTCAAAAAATGTTTAAGTATTGTTTTTACCTAATTAAAATAATAAATAGGGGCCTAAAGTTGCAACTGTGAGATATTAAAGGGTTAGTTCACCGAAAAATGAAATTTCTGTCATTAATCACTCACCCTCATGTCGTTCCACACCTGTAATGCTGCGTTCACACCGAACACGCTTCGCGCGTCAGACGCATCTAGTTGGACGCTTGAACATTTTGAAGTCAAACGCTTCAGACGCACGTCAAATTCGCTCTATTCACGCGTCTAAACAAAGTGTGTTCAGACGAGAATTTGCGTCATGGGAGGGGCTTCCATCTCTTTCTGCACAGATCCTCTGAATAAACACACCATCTCATCAGTTGGAAACTAGTAGCGACAATTTAGCTTGGTTATGCCGGCCGGCTTTTGCTAGCTAGCAGGTGGGCTAGTATCAATGGCTAAAATCACGCAAAGCGTTTTACAACTAACCAGATTGTCCGATTTCCTCGCTTCCAGGCAAGGTCCTTCCTTTTATTCCTGTCTCGATAAAAATATGACGACACATAGAGCTCAGGTTGGCCACACACAGCGACTATTATCTTTTTTCTGGTCTCCACCGCTGATCACGTCATAAACACGTTACTACCAAAGCAGAGTCCCTGATTGGTTAACGTGCCGCAAATATTCGCCCAAGTTCAGATTTTTCAACTTGGGCGTCTAGGGCGTCAGACGCATCAGGTGCATGAATGCTCAATTCGCGCCGTGCTATTCGCGCGTCAACGGCCGATTCGCGCCGCCCTAGACGCTTGATTTGCGCCGCAGGACGTCTAGACATGCGTTTACTTTGACTTAATTGACGCCCCAGACGCGTTCGGTGTGAATGCAGCATTAGACCTTCGTTCATCTTCAGAACACAAATTAAGATATTTTTTGATGAAATCCGAGGGTATCTGATCCACACATAGGCAGCAACGTCATTGCACCTTTTGACGTCCAGAAAGGCAGTTGAAAACATAGTTAAAATAGTCAACATGACTACAGTGGTTCAATCTTAATGTTATGAAGTGACGAGAATACTTTTTGTGCGCAAAAACAAAACAAAAACAATGACTTTATTCGACAATTTGAATCGTTGTCATACATAGTGAACATAGTGCAGGCTTCCTTGTTTAAGTCTGAACGGCGACTCATTATTGGCCGAAGCTGAACACGTGAGCAGCACGATGTCGCTTCATAACATTAAAGTTGTTAAGCCATCCACAGGTCAAAGTTTGAACTAATTGTTATATACTTGCACTAGCATATTGTATATGACAATTTAGTTTTTGACCTGAGGAGGGTAGTAATACACTTAGCAGTGTCTACACTGCCGGAATTCTAATAGAGAAGAAGAAGAAGAGAGCTAGTTCAAGATGAGCATTTATGGTTAAAATGTATAAAAAAAATGTATTTTTTTTTAAGAAAATGAGTGATGGTTTCTCTAGATAAGACCCTTATTTCTCGCCTGGGATCGCATAGAACGTTTAGAAGCTGCACTGAAACTGTAATTTTGATCTTCAACCGTTTGGAGGCCATTTAAGTCCATTATATGGAGAATAATCCTGAAATGTTTTCATCAAAAACCTTAATTTCTTTTCGACTGAAGAAAGAAAGACATAAACATCTTGGATGACATGGGAGTGAGTAAATTATCAGGAAATTTTTATTTGAAAGTGAACTAATCCTTTAAGTCAAATTGTAAAAAAATAAAGTACCAATTGAGAGATAAAAAAATATTGAACGCAAAACGCAACTTGGGAATCTTAATATTATTTTGTGATTGCAATTTGTGATTGCTATTTTTTCATAATTAATTATGAGAAATAAAGTTGCAAATGAGATATTAATTCAAATTGTGAGAAAAAAAGTTACAATAATGAGACATAAAACAAAAAGAAATAAAGTTGCAATTGTGAAATATAAAGCCACTAGAGAAATATTTGAAATAGTCTCAATTAAAAAACAAAAGTATTTTTTACTCTGAGGTGGAAACAGGTTTTCATGATAGTCCAGGTAGGCTACAGTGAACATGTTTGTTGTTGGATTGCAGTTGTAACTGTCAGTCACACATAAGTACATAAGTCTACATACATTTCCTGCCAAAATGCAGCTGCCGTGAATCTCTCATTCCTGTTCCTGAGTGATTTATTCAGTACTTCTGTTCTCTCATATGCGGTGCTATCTACCGCTCTCTTGTTCTTTCTCTCTGCCTTTCTGACATTCTCAATAATTGTCACCTTCTTACTCCTTTTTCCATCCTGTGGTTATCTTTCTCCATGTTTTCTCCATCCATTGCTTCACTGGGGCTGTCTTTCCTTTCCTGACGATCAAGATGGTAAAAGAAATGGGGCCGAATTATTGCCTGAGATAACAGGAACTGTGAATGTACGCTTGCTTAAGTGTGTGTGTGTCAGTCTGTTCGTGTGTAAGCCATGTAATTGCACCATCCTTCCTCAAATTACACACATGCACACATAAAATCAGCTGGGGTCTCTCACAGCTAAAACTACAAGAAAATATAACTTGGTCAGAATGTAATTCATTCACATGGCACATAATGACAAGTTTTGCCACGCCATCAAACATAAAACTGGGTCAGCCATCAAGGAGGACATGAGCCAAAGCTGAACAGATTTTTACATTATGTAAATGGTGCGTCTAGTTTAGACCACCAGCGTTAATATAAATAGCTTGGTTTGTGTGGCACTTACAAAACGCAGCTCATACATACGGCTAGACAATCATCAGCCATACGGTCCCTGTCTTTGCTCCTTTTCTGCCACAAATACTTTATCCTCTGTGCTCTCTAGATCTGTCCGCCTCACTCAAATCCCCTCACAAACATATTCTGAACAACAGATGCTCTGTTTTCACAAATAATGCATTCTGAGTGAAAAAAACTAGAAGACATTAAACTGATAAAATAGAGTTTTTAAAGCAAGAACACAAGAAATGCACTGGAACAGAGAAAAAAGACAGCAAAAACTGAACAGTAATGAAGAAACAAATGAACACGACAGGAATGTTAGAGATAGAATATTAGCGTACTGCAAACCATGCAGTATACAGTATATTAAAACAGAAATTAGTATTTTCTGCACCACTAGCATCACATTTCCATTTCCATTGGTTGGACAAACAAATAGTTCCGCCCCAAACTCACACCAATGGTTAACTGCGTCAAGTTAGTCAGGATGCTCAAACAAATAGAGCGATATTTTGATAACACCACATTGGTCACAGAGTTTACACATTAGTTAACCCTGGGTTATTCTAAACCCCAGGTAAATGGAGTCCTGGGTTATCTAGCTTCACATTTTAAAACAGTTCGTAATCTACCTGGGGTTACCAATTAATCCTGGGTATTCATAAGCTGACGTTTCACATTGTACATTCCTAAACCCTGGGTTAATGTACTTATTTGCATATTTGCTGTGTCTGTCATTGATTGGATAAACGCAGCACACGACCTGTTTACGCGTATTGCTGACTGTACTATCGAGTTTACTGAATGGGCATTTCGGACTATAAAAGGTAAGAATGAAGTGGTCTCTTTTTCACTCAAATTGCCATGTTTTCTGTCAGCATTTGATGTTTTTCCTCACAAATGCTGAATTTACTGTTTATATACAGCACACTGTGTTTCCATGACTGTCCAAAGAAGACAAATATGAGTACATGATTGGTTGTCTGTTGCTAAGCGTCTAGCACAGGGGTGGTGAACTCCAGTCCTGGAGAGCCTTAGTCCTGCAGACTTTAACCCTGATAAAAACTCACCTGCTTATAGCTCTTTAGCTACCCTTCAGACCTTGATTAGCTTGTTCAGGTGTATTTGATTAGGGTTGGAGCTAAACTCTGCAGGTTTGAGGCTCTCCAGGATCGTCAGTAGCCACCCCAGGTCTAGCGTAACATTCTAACACCGCATTGTTTCACACTGTACAAGTTTAGCACCGCAATGCGGAGTTAACACTGCAAAAGCAATGCTAACCCTGCTCCGGGACAGGGTTTCATAACCCTGGGTAAAAAGCGGTGCTATATATATATAGTAGTAGTAGTAGTATAACAGACATGTCAGAAATCAGTGGATGCTGTGGGCCAGACTGATGCTCTGCTATTGCTGGATGTCTACCAGAAAACTAGAGCAGAAATTCATCAGTATGTCAGTGTTTGGATGATCACGGACAGTAACAGCCAGTTGTCCGTAATACAAACAAAACATAAATAACAGCATTCACATACAACAAACATACACTCAGTGTGTTATGCTAAATACTGAAAATATTTCCACTTTAATTAATTTAAATGGAAATTAATTTAATTTCCATTTTAATAATGGGAAAGAAGGTTGAATGATATCAGGAAATGATGCAAGCTAGACTCAAACTGGTCAGGTTGTGTGATGAACACACATAAAATTAGCTATGTATGTGCGTTGATTATCACTGCTAACACACACATGCACTCATGCAATAAATATGAGAGGTCAAGAATAAATAAAGGGGCAGCAATCTCCGAGCACTGACATTATGTCTAATGCAGCGTGCCAACCTTCTCCTTCCTTCCTCTCTTATCAGCTCGAAGAGAATAAACTATAACTCTCAATGACACTCTGAATGAAAGCATAAATTTAACCCCTTAACTGTCACCAGTGCTTGATGTTCTTTTTTAGTGCCTTTTTTCCCTATCACAAATTTTGAATTAGGTATTATGCGAAAGTTTAAACACTCAAAATTCACCCTATGAAAACAGTTTTGAAATTGGACATGGAAACGATACTTTAAATCCTTTCAGCTGGCTCCTCCCCCTAATGGGCATTGTCATGTTTCATATTACAGATTTAATTTTATAATCAAAACTTGCCAAACCACATATCGTCGGAAAGGTCTGAGACTCAAGGTTCCATATTTAGTGACTGTTTTGTGATAGAACTGATACTGTGACAGAAATATATTAATTTGTTCCAGGAGAACAAAAAAAATAAAAAAATGGAATGTGGGTGTCACCCGGTGGCTATTTTTGGTATTACGCCTAAACAACATTTCATAGGAACTTAAATTTTTGTGACATCGGGCCCTATAAATACACCCGGAGCAATGCGGCACCATGCGTGAAGCAAGTGTTTTTGCGTGCCCATGGGCGTACTGGTCTGAAAACGAGGTGTACTGAAGCGCATTGTTGGCGCATTGCTATTTTAAGGTAACTGAAATAGACTGCGCTATTGACCACCTGAAACCTGATCTAAAGTCAATGCCGTCTTGTCCCATAGACTGCTTGTCCCGTAGATGGTCTGCTCGCATGCTATAACCTCTAGCACGAGCAGATCAGTTTCTTCGCTAGAGAAGCGTTCAGTTTTTCCACTAGAAAATTCCGCCATGTAAATAGAGAATCCGCCATGATGCGAGCGCAACTGGCTTTTAAAGGGAATGGAAGATGACACTCTGATTGGTTTATCATGCCCAAAACACACCCATTACTCATTAAGAGAATAGGGACAACCTTTTAGACTATTTTTCCCATCCTTAAACTAGCAAAAGTGAATTTGGACACGCCCTAAGTGCACTTGCTCTGTGTGCTTTAGACCATCCGCTTATTTTGTTAAAATAGGGCCCTTCAAATTTGGAACACAACTTGGTTAGACATATTTTATAGCAATTTCAGAGTAAAAATTATTTTTGAAAAAAAAAAGTGTTTTGTATAACATAAGAAATGTTTAGGTCAGTACATTTGCTTTGCAGTAAACTTAAATTTATATAACTTTTTTACACTTTCACTTCAGCAATAATCTGCTAAGTGTCTTCTTTAAAAAGAGACCAACCTCAGGTCTGTATTCCAAAGCCTTCATGAATTACAACCATTTAAGTTTGGATAGTGCGTTTTCACATCTTTCATTAAAAAGGGGGTGAAAGTTAATTAAAAGTGTAAACAAAATGATTCTGGAAACTACAGAAGGATGTTGTCGACTGTCCTACTGATTTCCCTACTTTCATAATAAATGCCCTAATTTCACAGCCAAATATCTTTCAGTCCAATGAATCCCAACATATAAGTTCCACCCTATATTATTTCCAACTTAATATTCTGTTTTTGATTATGCAACTGCAAAGTTGCAATATTCATAACCATTTCTTCCTCTGGAGAACAGCAGAATAGTGAAACAATGGCTTCTTTTCAAAGAGAAAACAACAGAACTGTTCAGAGGTTTATTTTCTGTCAGAGAATTATTCTAATTGCTATTTTCTGCCATCTGAGTCTTGGAAAGAAAATAAATGCAGACAGAACCAGAGCAGCAGGGCAGGTTTCCACTGCCACCAGTGCCAAAGGGATGCCACGGCAGAAGACTCTGTCAAGCTCCGGCTGTAAAGAGCAGCAGGTGTCTCAGTGAAGGGCTGAAGGGGCATAGCTATATTTCCATCACACCAGATGTGAGCTATGACTGAGAGTATAAAGGTGAATTCAGAGGGCAAACAACATGATAATATAGCTCACTGTCTGTAGCTCTCTGTGCATTCATTCATTAGAGCTCAACATAACCCTTTCATCATTAATAAGGATTAGTTTAACAGGATTTTGAGAATGGATTTGTTGTGGTTTAAATATCTATGATAAACCGACTAATTGCATATGCAGTCTACATTAGTTTTCACGTGGGATTAGAGACATTTGCATGTATAATGATAATGCAGTGGTAAAATACTGTAAATAAATCATATATATTTTTAATTAAGAACATTTTCGTCAATCTAAATATGAAAAAAATCCTTAACATACTTCAGTCTGCCAACAATAGGAAGTGGAATAAAGTCGGTCTCGTAAACAACTGCTGTGAGAAATCAATGTTGGGTCGCCTATATGGCCCATAGCACTGAAATCATTGACATTATAGAGTGTCCTGTTGTTTTCTAGTTAATGCTGCATGAACATGCTTGGGCATATTCGTAAATTCATTTGTCAGATAAGTTCATAAAACAGCACTGATTGAATCATTTTTGTAATTTGCATTCACCCCTATAATTGTGAATCATCATATAATCAGAAATACAGCCCACTGCATCATTGTTTAAAATTAATTAGCATCTGACTGGTTGTTTTGATATTAACCAAATTTGTAATTGTTGATCAGTTCTTAATTTTCTGCATTTGCTCTGTTGGAAACCTAGAATAACAAATGTTTTTTTTTTTTTACACATTAGGCTGATATCATTTTACGTGAAGAAGCTGTCTAGTAAATTGGCACTAAACTCAAGCTTGGCCAGAAGTATCAATCGACCCGTCTGAATTTCTAGGGGCATCCATGGCAAATGTTCCCCCCTTAACAAATAAGAAATCCAAGCTTGGAAAGCAACACTGGCATCTGGGATGTCTGTGCACTTGCTGCGAGTAGATACAATTAAGCTGTGTGTCAGTCAGAATGCCACAAAACCCACCCATCAATTTGAGATTGAACTTGAGATTGCGCTGTAAACGAGTTCATGTTGAAACGTTGCTGATAATAAACAACTGCACATTACTAAAGCATGCACTGAAAGGTTTGTCTTGATACAAACCAGACCTCTAAACCCCCGTTCACACCATCAATGACTTGCAGCAACAAAGCGACCTGAACTCATGCAATCTGACAAAGCACAACATCTTAACAGTAGTGATGTTCATTACAGTTACTAGGGCAACAAAGTGCCCGGATGGCTGCATCTGAATATCCGCATTCTACTCTACTATATAGTATGCGAAAAACAGTATGTGAAAGGCTAGTATGTCCGAATTCACAGTATTCATAAAACAGCAGGCGAAAAGTACCTGAATGACTTACACTGAGATTCCGAAGTGCGCATTCAATGGACAATTTAATATCCCATTAGGCCGCAGGATTTGTGAATGGCAGTAGCTATAGGGGCTTTTGCACTGGGTAGTTCTAGGAACTAGCCACCAGGGTGGTTCCCCGAGAACTAATAGTTCCCCTAAGGCCGTTTTCCTGGTTGCATTCACACCGCCAGTAGGAACTCTGAAGTGAGCGCTGGATTTTCTCCTTAACTCGAGAGGTCCATCTATCATTGTTTTCCATGTTAATAGAGTTAGTTTTTGGAGTAAATATATAGGCTATAAACTGTAGGTGTACATGACTTTTTAAAAATGGCACTGGTAGTTCCTATAGTGCTGGTTTATGTTGCCTTCACGTGCTCTCGGAATTATCATAAATACAAGTTTCCTATGTAAAAATTGCACATGAACGACCTTCCATTTCGAAAGTTGAATGCAATTTGCTTGTGATCACGACTTCAGAAGTGGGAATTTTCGAATTTCCGACAGCACGTGAAGGCAGCATTAGACCCTACTCTGAAATAGGAGCTAATTTAGTTCCCCCAAAAGGAGTTCCTAGAACTAAAATCGTTCCTAGTTCCTGCGGTGCAAACACGGCAAAATCCAGGTACTTCCGCCAATAGTTTGCCGAATAAATTCTGACATAGTGAACATTAAACCCATGTAACTAATACGCTGATGGTGTTGTAACAGACATCTTATACATTTATGTTTGATTCTGTTATGATGCATTCATTCTGGATGTACTGGAACACATTGTATATGCGTGTGCAATGCATTTTCCCTTTGGGGCTTGCCGTAGAAAGGCAAGGGTCATGCACACTTTTGTACTGGAGTGTCGCGGGTTTTTCGCTGTTGTCCTCTCCCATGTGCGTGACACTTAATAAAGTTGAACAAATCCCATCATGAACAAACAGTCACAGTGTTTTATTTACTGCTGGTACTAGGTTACCATACAACCATCATCTGCTTGAACAACTTGACGGAAACGCAGCTAATTTGCATTCTTTCTTTTTTTCATTTTTTGCAAACTTTGAAAAGATTTGCTTTACGGTTCGATGGAAACCCAGCTACTGAAGCAATGCAACTTACGTGGTTAGGTCACATGACAAATGTAGTACATCTGGATTACAATCATACTATATAGATCATACAGTCATAATGGTTGCGAGGTAATTACTTACTTATAAGAACTACCGACTCAGAGGGTACGTGAATTTGGACATAGCCATTCATTTTCATTCTTTTTTGGCAGTGAGGCTGCCCAGCTACAGTTAAGATCGTAATATACTCAGGGCAAAGTTCTTGTTGATTCTTCGCTTAGGGGTAAAAAGTTGTTCAAAATACCTTTCAGCTGTATACTGTTCCCAGATAGCATACGTACATCTGCAAGACATCTGTACATCACTTCATCTGGAAAGCATCTGCTGTGTACAAACATCTGATAGACGTCTTTAAGATGTCAGTTTACAACCATTCTAAATCATAAACATCTTAAAGACATCCTCTAAACGTCTATTTGACATCTGACAGGAAACGTCCTATAGACGTATTGCAGATGAGCAAACACTAAAAAAATACATCCTCCAGATGTAAACACACACACATCAAATAGACGTCTGTGAGGTATGTGTGCTAATATAGTTAGGGAACATCCTGACGTCACCAGCTCTGCTGAGAGTGCTGCTTAGATGAATATGTAAATATGCGCTGCATGCTTTCCCATCAATAACAAAATAAACACAACAAAAATGAGAGCGGTGAAAAAACATCATGAAAAGCATCCGATCATAGCCATGTGGATGTCTGCAAAAGCTCTACAATTTGGTCACGTCTCGTTTATTTAGGCCTATATACCACTTTGTACAATATACTGCTTTGAAGCAAGTAGCATTAAACATAAAAACAGTGTTAGTCTTGCTTTCAATTAGAATTCCAACATCAATTTATATTATAAAGCAGCTTTCCAGTTTCTCTACTTGCATCTGACCTCGACAGACTGAACAGAAGAAATAAACCAGAGATTTTCATGTCAAAGAAGGCGGAGCCATGCAATCACCACAGACCAATGTTAGTTAACTGGAGCAAATTATTTGGGAAAGTTCGCTTTGGCAAGCCAATTAAAATTCCTCAAACAAACTCCAATAAAAAATTTGTTTTGGCCTGATTTTGTTCGAAACAACATCACACCAGTTCATTCTTCAATTTCGCCTGAAGCATATCAGAGCTTTTAGGAGTGCAGACAGTGATCCACCACCTGATACAACTGGATACCACGGCAGAGAAGAAACATAAAAACAAACAGCACAGCAATTATTTATGTATTCTCTGCCAGTGTGAACAGGGCTTGAGTTTAGAAGTGGTTTAATGTTTGAGGGGTGATTTCAATTTCACTTTGGATCAAATTTAAATGACTCTAACTCCAACAAAAACAGAACACAGTCAATCACGATCACAACATCTGCATTTGTGAATCTTTGTTAGGTGTAGTAGCTCAAAATTGTTAATCGCAGTCACAAAAAATATTAGTAGGCCTATAGTTATTTTACACAGTGTATTTGTATCTTACACAGATTTGTAAAATTATTGCACTGACATATGATTTTTTTCTTTATCAAAATTTTCATTAGTGTTTCAAAAATGATTTTTGAAGGATTTCTAAAGATGCCCAATCTCAAGGCGTTTACCACGGATTTCCATCTTCATGTTGCCACAGAAATCAACGTAGCACACATACTCTCCAAGATGTCTTTTAAAGAGATATTAATCTGGAAAACATCTGATAAACATCTTTTAAAAATCAGTTTTACATGCATCCTAAATCATAAACATCTTAAAAGACATTTTCTAAATGTCTATTCAACATCTGACAGAAAAACGTCTTACAGACCTATTGCAGATGAGCAAACACTAAAAAATAGGTTACATCTTCCAGATGAAAACATGCACATCAAATATGTGTGCTATCGAATAAAGTGAAATCACTAACTAAAACTGAATCAAGCAAAAATTGTACATTTATTATGATTTGTTACAATGATAAACTAACTATTTATCATAGGAATCGAACCCGGATGTCTACCGTCGCATAAATGCTAACAATTCAGCGTAAATTCGTAAGGTTTTTACGTTATAACGTTACCCCGAAAAGCTCTCGCACAGTTCAAACGCGATAATGATTTTACGCAATATTTCTGCGGTCTACGGGAATCAAACGGAGTTGACTTAGGTCATGCGCGTGAAACCGGTTTCACGAGACTCGGATCATATCAGACAAACTTACATTTTGCCAATTTAACAATCATATAGCTAAACGACGGAATGATCTTGCATTAGCTCGACACGTATCAGTGTATCTGCACTGAACTAACGTGAGCTCAAAGTTTAGATTAGAGGTTGAACATGCAAAACCCGGTAACATTATAATATCAAGATAATATAATAATATATTGCAGAAGAGCGCAATAATTTGGGGGATGAAATTATGCAACATCGCCTGATGTTTCGCATCTATCGAGTGTGACGAACTCCGGTGGGCTTTAAAGCAGCTTCCCTGTGTTATGTTTGATATAGAAGTGCTCCGTTATAGAACACGAGCACAAAATAAATACATACATAAATAAAGCAATACACACTTAAATATCAAGATCTCTAACCTATATGACAACACCAAACTCTAAAGATGCTTCATGTGCAAACGGCGTCCTGTGAAGCACATTATAAGGTTCATTTAACGGGAGAAGGGTGGCTTCCACGGTCGCCAGGGCAAAGTCATCATTTAAATGAGCGAGCATGCATCAGCAGACTTATTTACCTTACAGAATGATCACAATCCACTGGCGAATGTGTCTCCCAAAAAATCAGCTCGTGAATCCCTTCTCCGGCCCCAAGTCCCTCCGTCCACTCTTATCCAAGTCTGGCAAACGTTGAGCAAGAGTCTGACAGCAGCGGAACCCTCCGTGAAGTCTCCGGTTGCACGAGCGCACGAGTGGGCGGGACCTCTAGCGGTTCAGTTTCTACACCATCGGTAATTATTAGAGGATTCTGGCGCATATATTGTGACTGATGATTATTAATGCTTGCATATAGAGACATCAAGAGAATCATGTGTGATTTAAGGTTCATGTTCCTGCCTCCATGTCTTGACCTGCTGTTACTAGGCTGTCTTCTTCCCTATACAATTTTTATGGGTTAATGTTTCAACTTAATATTTAAAAATTAATAAATAAATCATGTAATTTTCTGAGTAACGCACAACATTAAGCAAATAGGCGCCTTTTAACATTTCCCACTTCATGCATTAGTCGGCCAATTAATTTCATTTTTTTTTTTCGTCTGAAATGGACTCTTTTATCCAATTTTGGATAATGGACACAACTTAAGCTGTCTGAATATAATTAAAAAGCATAGCCTACAACCGCTATCTATCGCTTATGTGCACATTACATAATTACAAAATTAAAAAAAAAAAAAAAAAAAAAAAAATACAAAAAAAGTAGCCAATTGTCATTTATTTTAAGCTTAAAGGGACAGTTCACCCCAAATTCTGTCATCATTTACTCACACTCATGTTGTTCCAAACCTGTATGAGTTTCTTTCTTCTGTTGAACACAAAAGAAGATTTTAAAAGAATGTTGGTAATCAAACAGTTGATGGCCCCACTGACATCCATGGGGGGGGGAAATACTATGGGTGCCGTCAACCTTCTGGTTACCAACATGCTTTAAAATATCTTCTTTTGTGTTCAACAGAAGAATTAAACTCATACAGGTTTGGAACAACTTGAGGGTGAGTAAATTATGACAGAATTTTCATTTTTGGGTGAACTAACCTTTAAGTTAAATATTAGCAATTGACAGAAGAACAGCTTTACTTCACTAGGGCTTGTATTTATATCATGGCTCTTTGCCACCAGTCTGCCACCATCAGGAGTCCTTTTGCAATGACTTCCAAAAAATTCCATATGCCAATTTGGATAAAATAGCTGCACTTATTATACCATATTTGCGTATTTACTAATTTTGAATTTAAAAAAAAAAAGTCTATTTTTTGTTCAGCTGTTGAGCACAAAAGTCATCACCCTCAATAAATATTGCAAAATATAAAATAATGATATTATTCGCTTGTTTCTGCACCTCATTGTTTAAACAGCTGAATGATTTCACTTCTGGTTAATGATATCTCATAAGGGTGGACCCCAAATTGTTATGGCCACAGATGACGGGGTTCAGTGCAACTTATTGTGCTCATTTTTATGAGGTTAGCTTAAATTTCCTAAAGTCCAGCAAGGAAATGACAAAATCCTTGGTTTCATTTAAAAAAATAATTCATATTTATTACAACCCAATTCGGGAAATGTTGGGGAAAAGTTTTTAAAATCTGAATAAAATTACTTAAAATTAATTAGTCTTAAAGACTTTCAGATCACATGAGCCAATATTTATTCACAATAGAACATAGATAACATAACAAATATTTAAAGGGAGAAATTTTATACTTTTATCCAATAAATGAGCTCATTTCAAATTTGATGCCCGCTTACAGGTCTCAAAAAAGTTGGCACGGGGGCAACAAATGGCTGAAAAAGCAAGACATTTTGAAAAGATTCAGCTGGGAGAACATCTAGCAACTAATTAAGTTAATTGATATCAGGTCTGTAACATGATTAGCTATAAAAGAGATGTCTTAAAGAGGCAGAGTCTCTCAGAAGTAAATATGGGCAGAGGCTCTCCAATCTGTAAAAGAATTACAAAGGCTTTGCAAATCTCATTATCTACGGTGCATAACATCATCAAAAGATTCAGAGAAACGGGAGAAATCTCTGTGCAAAAGGGTCAAGGCCGAAGACCTTTATTGGATGCCCGTGGTCTTCGGGCCCTCAGATGACACTGCATCACTCATCAGCATGATTGTGTCAATGACATTACTAAATGGGCCCAGGAATACTTCCAGAAACCACTGTCAGTAAACACAATCCGCCGTGCCATCTGCAGATGCCAACTAAAGCTCTATAATGCAGAAAGGAAGCCATATGTGAACATGGTACAGAAGCGCTGTCGTGTCCTGTGGGCCAAGGCTCATTTAAATGGACTGTTTCAAAGTGGAAAAGTGTTCTATGGTCAGACGAGTCCAAATTTGACATTCTTGTTGGAAATCACGGACGTTAAGGGAAGAGGAGGGAGAGGAGGGAGACCTTCCAGCGTGTTATCAGCGTTTAGTTCAAAAGCCAGCATCTCTGATGGTATTGGGGTGCATAAGTGCATTTGGATGTTTTGGAAGGCACTATGAATGCTGAAAGGTATATAAAGGTTTTAGAGCAACATATGCCCCCTCCAGATGATGTCTATTTCAGGAAAGGCCGTAGAAGAATCCGGGTGCTGAATTGGCATCATTTTAAACAAAGGACAACCACAAACTCTTGAGCAGCTGGAAACCTATATCAGGAAAGAATGGGACCAAATTCCAACACAAAACTCCAGAAACTCATAACCTCGATGCCCAGACTTCTTCAAACTGTTTTGAAAAGAAGAGGAGATGCTACACCATGGTAAACATGCCCCCGTCCCAACTATTTTGAGACCTGTAGCAGGCATTACATTTGAAATGAGCTCATTTTGTGCATAAAATTGTAAAGTTTTTCAGTTTAAACATTTGTTATGTTATCTTTGTTCTATTGTGAATAAAATATTGGCTCATGTGATTTGAAAGTCTTTTAGTTTTCATTTTATTCAAATTTAAAAAACGTCCAAACATTTCTGGAATTCAGGTTGTATAATTAAGATGAAATAAATGCAATATTTCATTCATTTCATTATAAAGAAGATACACTCTTAAACCGTGTAAACATGGAGACTGAACTGCAATCTTTGCTGGCTTTGTTGTCATTTTTAGCAGCCATTGTGCAGTTAAACTCTGCATTTTTTAAATACTGCAGCTACCTACATGCACAAGAGACAACTTTAAACATTTGTACGTGAATGCCCAGTGTGCATGAACGGTCATGTGACGTGTTTTCGGTCGTGTAGTGTAGATGGAGATCGTTTCTGAAACGCTGTGGAAATGCCAGTGTAGACGAGGATCGTTTTCATTTTAAAACGTTGTTTTAACATGAAAATGCACAAGTGTAAATGGATTTTTAAAATGTTATTCACACTAAGAAAAAAATTATTCTTTTAAGAACTGATCACTGAAAGGTTCTTTGGGTTCTTCGATCTGTTAAAACCCCCTTTTAAAACCTTTATTTTTGTGTATCAACGTCTAAATTCTGCAAAAAATACTTCTGGAGGAACTCAAGAATGACTCTTATCTAATATCTAATTTTGTTAAATGGGTCTGATCCCTTCTCAAAGGAATCTGATATCTCGCCTTTCACACTTAATTTAAACATTAAAGGATTAATTCACTTTCAAATGAAAATTACCCCAAGTTTTACTCACTCTAAAACCATCCTAGTGTATATGACTTTCTTCTTTCTGATGAACACAATCAGAGATATAATAACGCAACCAAGCTTTATAATGGCAAATTACAAAAAAAAACAAAAAACAGAACTGTTGTCACGTCAGTTAAGCCTTTTCTGTAAGTTGAATAGGGAAGGCGTAGGACGTAGCGTAAGCTTTTTGAACTGCGAGAGTTTTACACTTTCTTCGTACGTTGAATATGGAAGGCGGTAGGGCTGGGCAATATATCGCATGCGATTCTCACGCGCATTTCGTCAGTAAAGCCGGTTCCCTGATTACCGCTAAACGAACAAGCCACGCAAAATCGCGTTCAGTATCGAAGATGAATCTACTTCGATAATGAACCCGATTTTGCGTGGCTTGTCCATGAACTACGGCTCTGTCTATTAAAAGGCGCTCCATTTGAAAGCAGGTGATGGCGATTTAGCGGTAATCAGGGAACCGGCTTTACTGACGAAATGCGCGTGAGAATCGCATGCGATATATCGCCCAGCCCTAGAAGGCGGTCTGGCGGAAGCTAGATATTTTACTTCATAACTGGTTAAATATGGATTTTTTTTTTTTTACACAAATGCATTGCTTCGCTTCAGAAGGCCTTTATTAACGCTCCGGAGCCGTGTGGAATATGTTTATGATGGATGGATGGATGTGGATGGAAGCACTTTCTTCAGCTCATACTCGTTGATCCCGCTCACTGCCATTATAAAGCTTGCATGCATCAGTATATTTATTAATATATCTCCGATTGTGTTCGTCAGAAAGAAGAAATTCATATACACCTAGGATGGCTTGAGTAAAGCTTGGGGTAATTTTCATTTGAAAGTGAAGTAATCCTTTAAGAAATAAATTATTTAGCAGAATAAATTATGTCCAATAAATCAAAGTCTGATTTATTTTTACCTCTTCCTCTGAATTGGATGGATGAGCAGATTCAGTGCATCCCATCTCAAGACCCCATGTTTACCAAATCAGACAGACGTTGTCTCTTCACTCGGCTTCACTCTAGTTGAAGCCAATGCAACTACAAGATTGTGCAACATGCCACATTTTGAAGGAAACAAAATCCAGTGGCTTCACAGCTTCAAGTTGTTGCTGAGGAAAATTGTTTTCGTTATGACTTCTTTTTAACACTCAACAGCAGTGGTTATCGCTCCAAAATCAAAAAATAAAAAACAGATTATTAAAAAAACATATTGGAGATCAAGATTTCCGCTGCTTAAAAAGACAGCTTGAAAGGAGAGAATCTGGCTTTTCTAAGAACCAGGATAATACAGTAATAAAGCTCATTATATCAAGAGTTTCTGTCTAAGAGCTTGTTAAAGGTTATTCTCATCACCACTGCTTGAAACCCAAAGCCACAGTTTTGAGGTGCTCCGTTTTCTCCATGATTACTGGGAGACAAATGCACATTTTCTCTTATTTAAGTAACTCCCTCAGCTGTCTGGGGCATAATGAAAGCTTTCCACTTTTGTTGCCATGGTGAAAAACCATAATTCCTGCCACTTTTGATATCTAAGGTTTTAAAACCCCTTTCCTGCACTTGAAAGTTATAAAATGTCTGTCCAAAGCCAATCAGCTAGAATTCTTACAATAATTGCACTTTTTGCAACTCAATTTTCTCCTTCTCTTGTATGTTTCTGCCACAGAATTTGTTGCATTCGTATTGCTTTTATCATTATTTTTGACCTAAATGTACACAGAGGATCATGGGAATAATTAAAAATTTCCAAAAGAGCTCTGAGAGAAAACTTCACATACAGTATGTGGTCTTGAAGTCTGCTTATTTATGTGAATATTCAGTTGATATATCCTCTTAAGACATCAAAACAAGCACTTAATGATCCATCATTGCATAAATAATATTCTGGATAAAAACAGTCTTGTCTGCTTCCAGTGAGACCCAAATCAATCAACCATCACCAGAACAAACACTGGCAAACGCTGCCTAAACATAGCCTAGTGTTGCCAAGGAGAAGCTTCCTCCACATGCTGCATGCGCTGCGAACATCCCTAGTGCTTTCCATGATTAATACATTTCTCCAATCACCGGTTGCCCTTATCGAGGCAATTGTCATCACAATTCGCAGAGATGCTTTCATAACCAATTCATCTCAGCAGGATTGCAGAGATAATCTTGCTCTGCAATATTTACATGGACGTTTTATATACATTACAGCTCTTCATACGCCCCATGTGGTCAGGCATTCATACATGAAGATCTGTTATGGACAGTGTTGGGGAAAGTACTTTTAAAAGTAACGCATTACAATATTGCGGTACTCCCTAAAAAAGTAACTAATTGCATTACTTTTCATAAAAAAGTAACTAAGTAATGTGTTACATTACTTTTGAGTTACTTTTAGTCACCTGGGCTGGGCTTGCTTGTTTGTTTTTTAATAACAACAGAAAAGTTCTATTTTTGGCAAATGTTAAGGCCTTTTTTTACACCAAAAGTGAAATGAATAAGGCTGAAGGAAATGCATATTTACACCTGTACAGTAGAGGGCGCTGCTCAAACAAACCTTACAAATGTGCTGCCATTCTTGATTAAAGAAGAATAGGATACAGGATAAAAAAGTTCAACACTTTTATTTCTAAATCTAATGTATTTTTTGCTTATTAGAATGGTTGAAGGTCAACAGCAAAGACATTGGTTAATAAAGTGAGATTAAATACATAAAGTATATTTGTGTAATTTAATATAGTTAGATATTACAGGTTTGTATAAAATTCTGAGATTGCATTTCACTGTTTTTATACTTTTTGAGGAATACTGAATGTTTTCGTGCAAGTGATTTGAGTAAATGCATGTTCACATTTAGTCTAGAACTACAATAACCATCATGTTCACACAGCGCACACAACCCCTCTGCACTTTATTTCTCTCAACATGGTGACAGGAGAGCTGTCAGTCAATAATTGGGAAAAAGTAACTTGCGTTACTTATTGGAAAAAGTAACAGATATTTTGTTGTAAATTGAAAAAGTAATGTGTTACTTTACTAGTTATTTAAAAAAAGTAATCTGATTACATAATTCAAGTTACTTGTAACACTGTAGATTTATATAGTAGAGATTTTCACATTAAATGAAGAAAATGGTTGTCAAGGTGTTGCTAGGTACTAGGTAGTAACTTAGTACAGTATGTTCCATGTAAGATACATTTACGCTACCATTCGAAAGTTTGGGTTTATGCTCACCAAGTCTGCATTTATTTGACCAAAGAGAGCATAATATTTTGAAATATTATATGGCCTACCATTTAAAATAACTGTTATCCATTTGAATAAATTCTAAAATGTAATTTATTCCTGTGATAGTAGAGCTAAAGAGGCCACTGGAGCGATTGCTAATGATAGACTCGAGAGCAGTGGAACAGACAAGGGCAGCCAGTATTAACGCCTGGATCTGTGCACAGCTGAATCATCAGACTAGGTAAGCAAGCAAGAACAATAGCGAAAAATGGCAGATGGAGCAATAATAACTGACATGATCCATGATAACATGATATTTTTAGTGATATTTTTAAATTGTCTTTCTAAATGTTTCGTTAGCATGTTGCTAATGTACTGTTAAATGTGGTTAAAGTTACCATTGTTTCTTACTGTATTCACGGAGACAAGAGAGCCGTCGTTATTTTCATTATTAAACACTTGCAGTCTGTATAATTCATAAACACAACGTCATTCTTTATAAATCTCTCCAACAGTGTAGCATTAGCCGTTAGCCACGAAGCACAGCCTCAAACTCACTCAGAATCAAATGTAAACATCCAAATAAATACTATACTCACATGATCCGATGCATGCATGCAGTATGCGTGACAAACACTTTGTAAAGATCCATTTTGAGGGTTATATTAGCTGTGTGAACTTTGTTTATGCAATGATAGAGTCGAGAGCTCGGGAGGGGGCGGAGAGCACAAGCAATTAAAGGGGCCGCAGCCTGAATCGGCGCATTTCTAATTATGCCCCAAAATAGCTGATTAAAAAAATGTATAAAAAAAAATCTATGGGGTATTTTGAGCTGAAACTTCACAGACACATTCAGGGGACACCTTAGACTTATATTACATCTTGAAAAAAAAACGTTCGATGGCACCTTTAAAGCTTCTTTGGTGTTTCCATGGTTTCTACAAAATAAAACTGGAAACCGAGGGTAACACAGGTATGATGACATTGATCCGTGTCCTGATTAAAATTGCTTATTTCTCTGGATTTAAACATTATTGGAAACATTTGGGATAATGCAAGTACACAAGTCAACAAAATATATAACATTGTTCTAGTGGTTTTTGGATATTCTAATCCAAAAATCTTACATATTGTGCCTTTAATGCAAAATAAAACTTACTGACCCCTAACTTTTTATTGCATTATGATATTCTGATTACATGTTATAGATCTATATGATCTATAGCTCTACATGACTTTTTTGCCATACTCTGTGGAATATGTTACAATAACATTGTGGAATACGTTACAAGCAGAAATTATGCAAGCCAAATCTGCAGACTTGTTTTGCAATTAGCAGGACAATCTGAGTAATTCTGCAGAATAGATTTCTACATCGTAAAATTTGTTTAATAGAGCTAAAAGCAATATATTAGTAACTGAAAACACACTCAAATTAACCAGATTATTTATCCTAATTAAACAAATACATAAGTGGCGGAGTACTTTCTGCCGAGTTTTGCGAGTGAGTAATAAAAATAATGGGTGGAAATATCAGAGAACCTTCCCTCATCCACAAAATCATGTACCTGAACTCCAGTGGGAGAAAAACAAACTATGTTTTGCCTGTCTGTTCACATCTCTTTCAGGCTGCGTATGTGTAATGCTCTTTTATAATTACTAAATGATGTGTTTAGTGCAAAAGATCATTAGCGCCAAACACAAGGTGAGGCAGTGACATTTCATCTCATGTTATGTCAGCTTGAAAGAAAATTGTGAAGCCTTGTTTCAGGAAATTAGCTTCCAGGGGGATGTGAGAACGTTTGATTGTAGATGAAAGAGAGCGATATATTGAAATGGAAATGTGTCTGACTGACTGTGGACATGAATATTGCCCCTCAGGGATAAATAAATCACATGCATTCAGCTATCTCTCTATTTGCGCATAAAAGCCTGTGCGTGTCTCTATATATGTGCTTTATTTGTTTATCCCTACGTTTGCCGAGGAGACAAAGCAGTAGTTTTATTATATATCCTGCCAGTATTAACCACTAATTTACTTAATAATTTGTGGATATTTACATAACATGGCCTGCTCAGACACTTTTCTGGCCATCCGTTCTACTGTGAGACCAGCATTTGATTTATACTACAAACACTTATAGAAAACACTGCCAAAACATTATTCAGGCAAAATAACAAATGTGCATTCCCCTTTCAGCGCCCGACATTCAGCAAGCACCCTGCTCATCATTACACTGGCATTCAGCCTCTGTTATAGATCCACTGCGATTAGACAGATGGGTAATATAGTACACACTGGTCGGGTATCTCAGAGGAATGAGGAGGTTCATTGCCGCCTACAGAATGGGACGTCCTCAGTGCACATACAGTTAATACATACAATTCCCTAGTACACACCCAAATGTGCTGATATGTAGGACAACTTTGCATTGATAAGGAACAATATAGACCATGGGTTTCCCAGATGGGGTTTTTGAGAGAACTGCAGGGGGTTCATGAGTTGATGAAAAACTAAAAATTAATTAGCCTATTAAATGTTTGTGAACTCCTGTAGACTATGAAAACATACTACTTATTTAAACTGCCATATTATACTATTTTAAAGGTTCCTAATGTGTTTTGGAGGTCTCCTACAACAGGTTTACATGCGTCCAATGTCAAACAACACTTTAATTTTCTCATAATATACAGGGCACATCACCTCAAGCAATGTCGGGCCATTTTTGAGCATCGGTCGGCTTAGTTTTTTCTTGTGTTTAGCACTGTTGGCTCTATTCGGACATCATCTGTGTTTTTTTTTTTTTTTTTTGGTCAATACAGCATTTTGAATCAGCATTGGGCCATCGGTGAGAAAGAGAACTCTGATTGACTGTTCAGCTTAGCGAACGAGTCAATGCACGAGAATAAAAGCAAAACTGATGAAAGCTTGAATGAAGAAAGTGATCAGCGTGATTGATATTCAAGCTCTGCTTTGTTTACGGTTTGTATATCTGCAGTCCTAGTTTTAGTTTTTGAATGATGAAATGAGACTACTGATACCTGCTGATATAGACAGATATTAACTTGCACGCATTGATGACACTCTTTTTGTTCAAGCACAGCTTTTTGGCCGAGACGCTGCTGACAAAAGACGACAACACAGCCGCTAGTTCCAGGGTTGCTAGGTTTTCACAACAAAACCTGCCCAATTGCTACTCAAAACTAGCCCCAAAGCAGCCCAATCATATTTCAGGGGGGTCCCCAGTAAAAATTGTGGTAAAAAAATTCTGGGTAGTAAAATCTGCATTTTTGTCAGGGTTCACCTGATAAAATTTGCATTCCAGGGGCTAAATATAATGTTATTTGGAGTCGCTTCAACCCACCAACATGAAAAAAAAACCATTGCGGCAACAGTGATAAAAGTAGCCTATTTCCGTGGGAAAACCACGGACTTGGCAACACTGGCTAGTTCTTTGACTTCTGCTTGGTGTGTCCCGGCACTTAGTAGGCTTGTTCGACTTCATGCAGCGCCGCAAAGATCGGCTGCCGCCTGACAAAAGCAATGCATTCTGGTTAGAATATTTGTCCGACTTTGATCGCCGCTGCAGCCGCCTTACAATCACACGTGCCATCAAAGTACTGCGAGAGCAAATTGAGACCATCAGCCTAGGTCAGGCGCTGCAGTTGCTCAAAGTCGGCTGCGAAAGCCTTGATGACGACACACTTTATTCTCATTGGTCAGATTCTGTGATGACAAGGATGATGTGTGTTCATGTGTTTTTTCTTAAGTTCCTGTATTTAATCAATCTTGATATTGAATATCTGATATTCAAACAAAACACACAAACAATAACAAAAATTAAGATTACGCTATCTAGTAAATATGTACAATCAATGCAAAAATCGCATGGTCTGCCATGAATGATGTTGGTTCAGCACACTACGGAAAGCATGGTCAGAAGTGTCTGACCTGACGGCCGTCTCTGTACGCCTCCCCCGCCTGCAACTGGTAAATCTCGCCAGCCGGTGGAAGGCTAGTGTAGTTCATCTTGAACAAGCCTAATTTTTCTAAAAGTCTGAAAGTTCATCTCTCTAAACTCCTCCTTTCTGCCAGCCTCCTCTGTTCTGATTGGTCAGACGACCCAGTCTGTTGTGATCGGTCAATCGCTTACAGCACATGTCAGAAACTAAACGGCCATTAATTTCAGCTTCCTCAGTGATTGATATACACAGTGATACAAAGAGGAACTTCCTTTTAAAGTCTGTGCAAAGCGCATTTGCAGTGCTGAAAATACTGTCTTCTTGACAGGTCGACAACACAAAACAAAATCTTCTAGGCCTCAGCTACAACTACACTGTTTGAGGGTGGGTTAAAGTAGACGTTAGACCATAGGCCTTTGATTTTTGAATATGTTTTTATACTTTTTGTATTCTATTGTGTTTAATTTCTATGGTATTTTTATTGATAATTTGATGTACTCCTGCCCAGGGACAGCAGATGAAATTTAGCTCTGTAGCTAATTCTGGGGTAATATTTTATTGTCCATTGTCCCTGTCAAATAAAGAATAAATAAAAATAAAAATAAAAATAGGCCCAAGACCATAGGCTGTCATTATGCAAATTTGTTACATTGTTACATAGGTACGTAACAGGAAGTGAGACTTCTAACGACTTGTTTTGGCAGTTCAGAATCGATTCCTTTAGGAGGCATTTTGTTTAAGGAGACATTAAATGTGTCATACACTTTCATCCTTAAAACTTTGCACACCTTTTACATTCACAAACAGCGATACTATACACTCCATGAAAGGTAATATACAAAAAAGCATAATAGGGGCACTTTAAATAATGAATTTAGAACATAGAAAAAAAATCCAACGCAATTTGTAAACCATCAATATTTTGCTTTCAGTATGAATTATGCTCAATTGACAGCATAATTGACAGCACATTGGCATAAATGTTCAAATTAAATTTGGCTGGTCCCTTTTTTTTAAGAAAGAAAGAAAGAAGCCCAAATTGAGGTTTCAGTGAAGCACTTAAAATGGAAGTAAATGGGGACAATATACTGGAGAATTTAAAAGCAGAAATGCCATACTTATAATTTTATGAATGCACTTAATTTTTTTTTTTTTTTTTTTTCCAGTTTAAATTATAATTTTTAGTTGTTTTAGGGTTTGTAGCATTCCGTCATCATGGCAACGAATCTGTAAAATTGGATATGACTTTACACAGAAAAGCGATTTATCAGACTAAAATCATGTTACATATTGTTTGTCTTGTGGCTAAACTGCTGAAACTGAGTATTTTAATGCTTACAAATTGGACCTATTCATCATATTATAAGTGCCTCGCTGTGTATATATTGGCATTATGCAATCAAAAAAATCATGTCAAATCATGATTGTTGGTTTTCAGTAATAATTGCATGTTACTTCAACACATTTACACCAGGAAATAACAATAATTTACATTGATATTATCCAAACCCCAATTTGAAACAGTTTGATCATTTTTAAGGCCCTGTGTACTATTTCATTTTAATAGAAAAAAACTAAAAATTTCTGTTAAAAAATGTCTGACATTTCATTTCCAGTGACTCACAAATGAGAAATGTAATTAGTGATTCATCCTAAGGAGACAGTAACATGACAATAACATTAGTGACACAAAATTTCCAGCACAACTCTGGAAAGGACAGAACAGACCGTGTTTGTCCCCACATCAAAAGCACAGCGACAGTTTCAGATGGATTGTGGGTTAAACCGGATGAGTCAGACAATGTTCCTCATACAGTTTTCCCGTTTAAAACAGCCTCCACTGCTGCTAGAATATGTCGCGCAGCCCAACACTTATCCGCAAGGACACACAGAGAGCACAGTGTTAAAAGGGGAGACAGAGAAGTCAATTATATGTTACATAAAAGAGGTCATTGTTCCTTTAACATACTGGGACTATAAAACAATACAGCCTTAAAGTGAAGTGTAAGTTGTAACAGTCATTGCTCGGTACAATCAAGATACAATGAACCTGACATATTGTGCCATTTGAAATCACGTCAAATGTATAATAGTTTTATTATTATTCATTAAAAATTATTATATGTATAAGTCAAAATTCATAATTAAAAAAGATGCATAAAACAAAAAATGTATTTTAAAAAACTTTATATATATTAAATTATATATTAATTATATTATATATTTTATATTATTTAATTTAAAATAGTACATTAAAGTTTAATAATTTCATATATTTTATACTATTAGTATAAAATATTATTTTAAATAAAATTCTAATGATTTATTTTCAATTTTACTCACTAAAAAAAAAAAAAAAAAAAATCAACATTGATTGACCACCTATTTATAATATTAACTTACTGCAAATGTAAATACAATCAAGCTATTGTGTACTAGTAAGAAAAACTTTCAACATCTTTTTAAGCAGCTTTTAAAACTTGGATTTTGTCATGGTCTGACTTTTCCATTATGTTCCTGATTTGATTCTCCATGCTCTTTTTTTTCCCCTCACCGGTATGTTTAAAGCATTTAAATATAGCCGAGCTGAGTGTAGCTGAGCTTTGATGAGGTTGAATGTGAAAGTGCTCTTCACAGAGGAGAACAAGGCATTATGGGATAAATGCGGCTGTACATTGTGGCTGCTCTCGCACAAAAGCCATCACTGACAATGGCTGAGGGAAGGTAACTCGATGTACGTAAACACAAACACACACACTTTTCAGAGTGGCAGCTGCGCTCATCTGCCCAGCAGGGATAACGAAACACAGACGGACGAGAGAAAAGGGGAAACGAACGGGCATGAAAAAGATTAAATAAACTTGGTTGGTATAGCGCACCAAAGGAGTTGCACGCATACAAGTGTGAATGTGTGTGCATTTATAAAAAAGGGAGAAAATGCATGTTGTATGAAATTGGTAGGACGTGAGAGAGAGAGAATGACAGTGAGGGGGTGGGGAGGGAGAACGAGAGAGGCAAAAAAAGCACAAAGGATTCTGTGGCGAGAGAGATTGCTGTAGCCATAGAGCAGCACTAGCAATGGAATATGCAGGCCTGTTACAGCCTCGGGGCTTCTGGGTAAATAGAGAGAGCACAGCAGGATTGGCCTGGTTTGCTCTATGGCTTACCTAATGCTATTGTGAATGAAGATCCGCACTGTTTTCAGAAACGGTTCAGTTCCATTCAGATTCAATTCAATTCAGCTATGCTTTCTGCAATAAATGGCTAATCTTTATTCTGAAAATCTGAAAAGTTCCTGTAACATAAAAGATGTCAAGCTCACAGTCATATTAATGGAGTACTGGCATTATGAATAAATCATCAGAGGGGGTTATTTAAGATATGGAAGATTTGCACTAATTAGTAGTGTTTGTCATGCATCACTTCTTCTGTTGCTCATGCAGAGTGATGGGTTTTTTTAAATCTGTATCTCTAAATATTAAATTTAATTTATGCTACAGACATGAATGATTCCTCAAAAATTATGTGTCTTGTTGAAAATTTTCACCTGGTGGACAATAAAAGAGGTTAAAAGTCCCATAGACTTATATTGAGGAAAGGTCCCAATCCATATCTAGAGATTATAATGAAGGTGGTTTCTTTTAACCTACAAGTAACCACCTAAAAACCATCCAGAAGATCTTAGCAACCACATAGCAACACCCTGGCAACAGCAACAGGACTCTAACATCATGGCAGTCAAGTTTTGCATTGGCGAACACCATTCGTAATTTCTTCAGAAAATATAAACCGACTTGGGCCAGTAGACAATCACTTAAAATACCCTAACAACCACATAGCAACAGGCTAAAAAAAAACATAAGCATTTGGGCAACAGCCCACAACACTAACATCATGGTGGTTAAGTTTTGCATTTACGAACACCACTTACATTTTCTTCAGAAAATGTAAACAAACTTGTGCCAGTAGGCAACCACCTAGAAACCACCTTAGCAACCACATAGCAACACTCTGGTAATGGCCCATGACACCTAACATCATGGCAATCAAGTTTTGCTTTGGTGAACAACACTCACATTTTCTTTAGGAAATGTAAACAGATTTGGGCTAGTAGACAACCACCTAGCAACCACCCAAATTACCTTAGCAACCATATAACAACACCCTGGCAACGGCCCACAACACCTAACATCATGACAATCCAGTTTTGCATTGGTGAACACCACTCACATTTCCTTTAGGAAATGTAAACAGATTTGGGCTAGTAGACAACCACCCAAAACACTTTAGCAACCACATAGCAACAGGCTAAAAAATCATTATGGTAGTGAGATTTGCATGAGTAACCACCACTCATATAATCATCAGTGTCATTGTTTGTAGATAATTAAAAATGACAAAATGTTAAACTTTTTTTTTTGCACATGGCTGGTTGACCCAAAACAGCCTGAAAATATAGACCAGGGTCAAGATGACTAATGCCGGACTGTATATTTGTGGATCTAATGCAATGTGACACATCACAAAAGATTTGATTCAAACATACATACAGCACTGCGAATTGCCTTTGTAGTTGAAAACATGTGGCCATTATGGACGTTGCAAGTGTGCTGCTATTGTTTGAAACCATTTTATCATTGTTGACTGTGCCGCTCACTCTCTGCCAATTGTGGCAATAATGGATGGTGCATTTAGAGGAAAATGTGTACCAGAGAAACAAAAATAAATACAGCAATATCATTTGAGACACATTCAGAGCAGCTGGAGATAAAGGGTGGGAACTACAGAGATTTTGCTTTTGTTTGTATTACAATTTGCATGAATGCAGACTCGTGAACATTTCTGACCTTTTAAAGCAAGTATTGTTTCTAATAACAAGCCTCACAGATAACAGAATAAAGATGTTAACATTTTCTGAAGAATACGTGAGGGGTGTACGATTGTGCAAAACTCAATGCCATGATGTTAGGGTGTTGTGGGTGTTTGTCAGGGCATTGCTATGTGGTTGTTAAGGCCTTCTGGGTAGTTTTTTATAGGTGTACTGAAAAAAGCAACAATTCAGAATGGTATCAAAGCAGAAGATAACTCATAAACAATTTCGATAGTGCAGAAGTTAACATTTG